>NW_027316532.1:22353977-22526477 GCF_026437365.1 Eucyclogobius newberryi
CTGTATTCACAACAAACACATGGATCAGCATTGCGTTCACGTTGCCCAAGGCTTCGTTTATTTAATTTTTCATTGTTCATTCCCACCGTTGACAGCAGAGGGCGCTCCAACACCTAAACACCTTGTTGGAAATGGAAGTGTGACATTATTTGGAGTTAGAACATGTAAAATACTTCTCAAAAGTAACCTGTTTGAAAGCCAATCAAAGCATATGCCCAATTAAAAGGTGCACTATGACTTATATTATGCGGGTATGCCATCTGTTTGTCTTCCAGGAGGTGTAATTGCTTTGTCTGGAATGATTCACAGTAAGGTATTAAATCCATCTATCTCCATGGAGACAAACGAGTGACAAATGCATTTATTTCATTTTTTTTTCTTTATAACTAGAGACGCCTGTAATTGAGTACATGGGAGATAGTTTAATTACATGCTGTGAAACGTAGGCAAAGCAATATCATCTCCACGGAGACAAGCGCGTGGCATATCCCTAAATGCGTGCGCCATCACTGGAAAGCAATAACAAAGAGAAGCCGCTTGGCACAATTATGTTTGTTTGTGTTTTGATGAATTATGTCTCTGTGCCAATTCCGTCAACAACAATTAAAAGAGTAAAACTGTCAAAACAAAGCCAAAAAGCCAAAACATCTTTACTTACTTCAAATCTATACATACTGCAAATACTGTAATTTCCGGACTATATGTCGCACCTTTTTACATAGTTTTGGCCGGGGTGCGACTTATACTCCGGAGCGACTTCTATGTGATATTATTTGTTATTTTCACGCTGGCAACCGCATTACACAAGAGGGCGCTCTAGGCTCTAAGCGACGCAGAAGAAGAATCTGCACTTCCTCTACCTCTGGAGTTTGTGGAGTTGTTTAGAAGTGACACAGAGGAAGAAGAATTCAATGGATTTAGTGATTTGGGGTAAAACTGATGCTTTGGTAAACTTGTTAGCATGTTCTTTATGCTATAGTTATCTGAATAACTGTTAATATGTTACGTTAACATACCAGACACTTACCACAGTTCTGTCTGTGCCTCATGTAGCTGAAGGTGTTAGCGTTAGCATACGTACACCTATTCACCATGTTCTCTAATCTGTTATTATTTTAAATTGTTTTATCTGATCCTGGTCTTGGATTTTTTCAAATAAATTCCCCCCAAAAATCTGGAAAATACGTTACTCAGAAAATGTATTGGTGAAGGTTAATGCATTTTACCCAATAAGTAAATGTACTAGAGAAATGTCCTGTTGCCTGCACATCGATTTAAAACATGCGCAGTCATTCTTGTGCATCCTCGCTTCCCCACGATGTGCGTCTCATTAGTTTGAAGGAACAACGCGTGAACGTTTCGAGTGCGCTCTGCATCGAAAATCAGCCGTTCGCCGCTGTTAACATGGTGTCACTTGGACGCTTAATTAAATCTACATGTTGGTGGGTCTGCGTGTAGAAGACGGGGGCTGTGGCGGAGGAGTGAGGTCTCATGGGAAATCGTGGCTGTGGCTTAAAGCTAGTGTGAGGAACATACTGCTCCGTGGAGATGGAGCTGTCGCATCACGTTTGGCCAATGAGCTGAGATGTCCCCGCGACTTCAGTCCGTAGTGACACCGAGGACCAGTTTTCTTGCGTAAGGTCGGTGGTCCATGTTAGATTCGTGTAGCATAGACTCTTATGACCGTGAGGGTTTTAAGAGAACGGAGGAAAGGAAATGAATTGGTCACTAAAGATACTATGTCAGAACGACTTGAACATGAATTGACACTTCCTATAGGGGTTTAGCATGGTCTTGATGTATGGCTGAACTAGGAATGGGCAATATTTCAACATGTAGATAATATTGTGAATGTTGTTTTGAAGATGGGAGAACATTTTCAATTTATACCGTATTTTCTGGACAATAAGTCGCACCAGAGTATAAGTCGCACCAGCCAAGACATGCATAATAGAGAAGAAAAAACATATATAAGTTGCACTGGAGTATGAAATGCAGTTCCAAGTGTGAAAATACCAAATAATATCACATATAAGTCGCTCCGGAGTGTAAGTATATAAGTATAAATATAAGTATAAGTTGCACCCCGGCCAAAACTATGAAAAAAGGTGCGACTTATAGTCCGGAAAATACGGTATATATCGATTTATTTAAAAAATGCTACAAAAAGCTAATTGATTAAAAATGAACCGAGTTATGTTGTAAACTTTCAAATCATTGTATAAGGTTATATTTCTGCACTTTCGTGATTCATTTTAAAGACATTTCACATTTGTCTGATAATTAAACATCCACTATTGCATTTAAAGACTACGTTTGAGTTGGACTGACATATCGTCGGACTCATGTTATTGGGATACTCCAAAAAGCAATTGAGATATACATTTTTGTCAATATCGCCCGCCAGAATTAGTATAAGACCACATGGTAATAGAAAGAAACTATGATTATTTTGCATGAAAAATGACATTATATCACCTAAAAAGAAGTAATTGTGGTATCAACATTGGTATTGACCATTGTGCCTTTTCCATTTATTGTTTTCCTTGTATATTGTTGAATATCCTATGGGATCTTATACTGTACAACACGTGCTTAACCCCACCCCATTTTAATAGATAAATCACAAATCAATTCCTCCGAAGTTGTCCTTCCCTAAAGGTATATTGTATTTTTTGGGATAACTCATTGCTTTCACCTGCCACGTGGGAATGTAACTCTGATAAGAATGTGTGTATTTATTTTGGTTTGCTGAAGCGCTAAAACAAACCCCCAGTCACTTTGTCCTGACTCGAGCAATTAAATACAACCTGTTTGTTCCCAACTCAATCTGCATGTAAATGATGCCGCTATCTGCGTCTTTTTTAATGACTTGACCTGCTAATGCCGGCTGTCTTATGCAATGGTCTCGGGGGTAAACACAACCTTGTCTCCAATGGGAAAGTTTTGAAAAGACAATAAATGGCAATACTTTTACCTTTAACTCGTTCCATCCATTGACTACACGACTGTAAACTCTATTGAGACTCTAAAAGGGTTATAGGTGTCAGTATGGCAAGATGCAAGCTACATTCGCCGATGTGGATTAGCTTGAATCGTTCGGAAAGAAACGTTTAAAGCCTTGGATTTTGTTTTTCACCGTTTTAGAGTGTTTAGACAATTTGCCCCTATGACCAGCCCAGTCACATTCGTCCCATTAAGGCGAGGCAAGGCAAGTCTATTTGTAGAGATACACAAGGCAATTCAAAGTGCTTCACACAGGAAAAAAATGCAATAAAACAGGAAAAAACATGCATTAAATATGTTAATACATCCAGACAGAGGTGGGTGAAGTGTCTCGCACAAAACCAAAGAATGTATTAATATTAAGAATGCAAGCTGCAGGACAATGAATATCTATTTACACCTTACCTACAGCTTTCATACATTAACTATTATTACTATTATTGTCCTTCAAAGCCTTGAATCCAGCTGTCACTCATTCAGAGCCGTAAAGAAGCTAACAAACAGGAGAAGTGGGTGGGGACAAAGTGGGGTCGCCCCACCCTAACCCGAACGCCACCATGGTATTGATCTTGGGACCTTCTTGCTGTGAGGTGCTGAATGATTATCACTGCGACATTTGTGGTTTTGGAATAACCTAGTCCAATAATAATTGTTTTAGTTGATAACATGATAAGAAGTGATTGTGATTCTTGTCCGCTCAAATCTTACACAAATTGTCGGTGTTTATTGCTCGAAAGTTACATTGTAAGTGTGAGCGAGATTGTGTGAGATGTTTTTTTTGCATATTCAAACTATACTTTAACAATGCATCATGAATGTGCTAAAATGTTGCTGTAAATGTTCCTGTAAATGAAGTTCAAGTATCGTACAAAACTTGAATGGACACTAAAATTACCTTAAAAATAGGCAGAAATATCACTTTATCCTCTTGTTTGTGAAATTACACAAGACTTTGCTCTCTCTTTTTGCTGTAATTTTTTCTAGTTTTAATCACATACGTCACACATCTCCTGAACAACACTCGCAATGTTTTTTAACGCTACATCTCCAACCTCCGTTACATAGTGCACCTTAAAAAAAAAAAGCACACACAAGAACAATCATTATATTTGCTCTCCATTTTCTCATTTTCCTCTCCCTCCTCGTTGTTCCCGAGCGTCCGTAACAAAATTAGACTAGGTCTGTATTTCTTTTTCACACTTTCAACATATCATTTACAAGTTCTCGTCTCACCCGGCTGCACCGTTGACACGCTATCGATGCTAATGCCCTCGGAACGTCCCAGTAGCTTTCTGCGCCGCGGTTTTTTTAATTGTTTCCACTTTGGCTTTTTTTCAATTTCTCCCTTTTTGTCTCCCATTCAATTCGGCGGTAATTGATTTTTTCTTGTGAGATGAATCACGCTGTCACATTGGATCTAGGTGAGCGCCGGAACAAGAAAAATTGAGCACAAAGTAGAGCATAGTCGCCGTTGAGTTTGGTGAGAATGAGCAAAAACCACCCTGTGTTGCAAAGGAAGTACATTTAAACTCACTCCTTTTCACTTAACTGGATGAATAAACTTTGATTATGCATTTCTTTGTTGCGCGATGTGAGCGTACAGCGAAAACGCATACATTTAGAGACTCTGGCGCCGTTCCCCGAGTTAGCGTTAGCCTCCGAACATCACAAAACTATGAAAAACCAAAACTGCGACGACCGCTCGACCACACGTTATCAACATCGGCGGCGCGTTAGAAAACATGACCCGGTGCGGCGCTGTTTTGTGTAGATTAACATCAACCGTCGGCGCCTGAATTAGCATACGTTCTGACGACAGCGGAAGAAACATTGTGCTGGACAGATGCTCCCAAATTCTAGACCTGCGTTAATTACTTAACTTAAAAGAAAAACAAAAGAACATGTTGGAAAATGTGACAAACATATGGACAACGACCATTTGTCTGCGCAGCCTACAAACGACAACATTTATCTTCTTCTTAAAATGAGTGGGATTAAACATTTATCTCTGTGCCAGGCTGAGTGCTCAGATTTCGTGTTTTGTTTTGTTTTTGGTTTAATCATGACATAAAGAAAAGAAGAAAAGAGCGTCCCATTGCTTGCTTTCATGGCATGACAAAACATTTCCAATACGTTTTTAAAATGTACCAGCAGCGTCACGAATTAACGATCCTTCTTCTTCCTCTGGCGCCGGTTTGTGGTAATCTGACATATTTATTCATTCATTACTAACTGTTCTAAGTGGTTCACATTCACAGCGATCAGGTGCTTTATATTCTCTCTGCGTCTGGATGGGTTTCTTTCTTGTTCTTCGTCTTCTTCCCCAGACAACTTGCACAGTGGGGTATTCATCCGGTTAAATAATCGTGAATCTTGAACGAATCTCACTTCAGGTTTGGAGCAGAGTCCATCGGCGCTGCACTTACTCTCTCTGACAGATTGCCCCAAGCGGCTTTGAAGAATGGGTCGAACGCAGAGGAATTGTATGTCATACTATTGGTAACTCTGTGGGAAATGTACTGTTATTTGAAATACCGTGTTTTTCCTTTTTTCATAGTTTGGCCGACTTATACTCAAAAGCGACTTATATGTGATATTATTCGTTATTTTCACACTGTCAACCGCATTTCACATGTTGATTATTTTCACACTGACAAACACAAGAGGGCGCTCTAGGCTCTAAGCGACAGAAGAAGAATCAGCACTTCCTCTACCTCTGGAGTTTGTGGAGTTGTTTAGAAGTGACACAGAGGAAGAAGAATTCAATGGATTTAGTGATTTGGGGTAATACTGATGCTTTGGTAAACTTGTTAGCATGTTCTTTATGCTATAGTTATCTGAATAACTGTTAATATGTTACGTTAACATACCAGACACTTACCACAGTTCGTTGTCTATGCGTCATGTAGCTGAATTGTTACGTTAGCATACGTTAGCAGACATGTTTCGACGGTAAATTGCATCTTTGTCAGAAGCGCAATGGCTGTTGTGACGCGTTTTATCAGCTGCTCTTCTCAGGTCGACGATCCCATGTGACAGCCGCTGGTCGTTGGAAGAGCTTTTACGACCCTCCCACACGTTGGACACACTTCTCCACCAACAACCACCGGCCGGCAGTTGGTCCGGTCAGCCTGGCAAACTTGACAGATCCATGAGCTTTACCTTACCGAAAAACAAGAGCTGATAAAACACGTCAAACCAGCCATAGTTTGAAGCTTTTATCTAAGATGGAACTTAAAACATGTCAAGGTAATACATAATCTCTGGCCTATTGTCAACTAGGAAGGCACGATGAATATTCTTAATGCATAATTTCACTTTTGTTTAGCTGTACTTAAAGAGAAGTCGTTGAACTTAGTGCCAGGTTTTCTTCCATTTGATCAGCTCCGATTACAATACCAGTTAAACGCAGTTCAACATCACATTCTACCGTAGAGTTTCTGACTTGTCCTCAGCTATGGGGCTAAACTGTAGAGACCTTGGTTGACTTGGATGTTTGGTTTCTTTGCCGTAGTCTTATCTGCGCTCTGGGTCTTGTTGTGCGTTCACATATTCCTCCAGCGTCTCTCCGCGGCTCTCTTAGGTCTTCCCGCGAGTGTGAATTTATTCATTAACATATTAGTCACAAAGTGGAACCTCGCGCCTCGTCTTTCTGTACTCGCGCCCGCCGGAACGCCGCGGCGTCTTTAACCCATTAGTCCAGATGGCGTCGAGTGCGCACCTCAGTGAAGAGCCGCGCAGCTGTGTATTCTCACCAGATCGTTCGGATCAAGCGCTCATTAAAACAAGAGCTCTGAAGCGGCGTTTGAACGAGCCGTGTACGGCGAATAGACTTCACCCCGTCGGCCGTGAGAGACTCCGTCACGTCGAGCGGAAGTGATTCTGTCAACTGAAGAAAAGTGTAGTGAAGGATATGACCAAGTTAAACCGCTGAACTATTATTATTACCGTATTTTCCGGAGTATAAGTTGCACCGGAGTATAAGTCGCACCAGCCAAAAAATGCATAATAGAGAAGGAAAAAAACATATATAAGTTGCACTGGAGTATGAAATGTGGTTGCAAATGTGAAAATAACAAATAACATCACATACAAGTCGCTCCGGAGCATAAGTATAAATATAAGTCATGCCCCGGCCAAAACCATGAAAAAAAGTGCAACTTATAGTCCGGAAAATACGGTATATATATTTTTGGGGGTTTTCAATTTTTTTTCTTATTACAAACCAAATTCTTGAAAGTCTGATTTGATATTTGCATAGATACAGTTGCCATCCAAGGGTCCGTCCACTAACAGACCTCTGTGGGGGGGGGGAATCCATTCATTTGAATGTAGAAGAGCTGCTCGATCACCCACTGTTTTGTGTACATTGTAAGCTCATTTTTTATCCTATATCAGATTTAAATTGTTTGTCTTTTTGATTTTATGTAGGTTGTTTCTTCATTGTTCATTTTTTTATGTTGCACCTTATCAACCAAAGCAAAGGGAAAAGAGTAGAAATTCCCACTGAATCAACAGTTTTCGGCTCTCTGCTACATGACTCGCTGCCGACTTTACAGTAGCTTCAAAAACAACAATAATATTGCCAGGCTTTATCAGATAAGCAGAATATACAGATAACCCAACTGTATGTGAATTAATTAAAAATAACCTTTAACATTTTCCCTTTCATTTCTGTCTTTGCCACATTAGTTTGCTTTTTTTTTTTTCTGCACGATTTCTTTGTCACAACCCAAAAAAATGTCAAATCAGAAACAAATCAGACTACTCACATGAGATATGGGATGGTTGCATATGTTTACATGCCATTTCAAATATATGATAACTCCAGAAATCAGATTTTTATCAGATGTCTGTTGAGCATTGGATAAAATATTGAAAAAAAAAAATATGATTTCATATTGGAAACTTATCTGATTAACAAATACTGAACAAATACATTGAATCATCCGACTTCAAAAACAACATTCATATTGATGAGGCAATTAAAGGAAAATTATGACTTTTTCTCATGATGACACATGAAAATGCCTGGATTTTAAATGTCTGACTCACTGCATCACTGAGCCTGTGAATCAATTCAGCCAATTCAACGATAGCTCGATGGAATGTGGCTGTGAATCCGCGCTCTGCAAACACATTGTGCGGGGAACGAGACAAATAGTGTTCAGTGAAAGCGATGCAGCGCATGTCGTTGGGCCGAGGTCTGTCTCACGCACAATGTCTGATTCACACTGGCCTGTCACAATAGGCTTCTGTGCGTCTCCAACACCGATGCTGCTGCTGCTGTGGTAAACACGACTCACGCTGGCACCGTGTTAGCGACATCCTCACTGCTGCTAATGTCAAACGTTTAGTCGAGCGTTAGTTAAGTTGGTTTCCCTTTGCAGTTTGAAAATTGGGAAAGTGCACAGTAGAACATTAAAAACAGCCACACGGACAAGGGACATAAGTTACAAAACATTACAAAGTACCTAGAAACGTTTTGACTCACGCTAAACAATGTGTTAGTGTCACTCATCTATCTCCATGGAGACAAACGGGTAACACTAGTTTGAAGAGTTCAGAGAGCCTTATATTTCTCTGGAGGGAAGAGACATTTTTCAGCAAAAGAGAAGACAGTTTGAGCATGCATGGACTTAAGAAACACTGAGGGGACGTTTCTGGATTGTCACCTGATGACATCATGCAGTGGGCCACAACCATCTCAATTCAAATATAGCCTATACTTTGTTGCCCGGAGCGACGTTTGTCTTTGGAAACGTCCTGAGAAACTGCAGGACACACAACACACATGTAGCTTTAATTGGCTTTTAAACATGTTTTTCGTCACTTTGGATTTTCAAAATAAAAAAATGACATTTAGAAAGCACACCTCCGTCCTGGTTAATGCAACTAGTGTGAATGAAGCAAAAGTATGTTTGTGATGAGGGAACGGCACGGTAGCACAGACGTTAGCGCGCTCGCATCACAGCAACAAGGTCCTGGGTTCGGCTCCTCAAAAAGTCAATATCATCTTCGTCCATTTTTTACATGGAGGGTTGTGCCTGACTCGAGCCTGTTATATCAGAATTATCTTTTCCAAATGCCGCTCAATTCATTTGCTTTTCCTATCCACCCGAGCATATCCGAGCTTCAGAGGAGTATTGCATGTCTGGTACAGTGCCCCATCTGTCCATGCTTCTGTGAGTCAGTGTCAGCGCACGCAGCCCTTGGGGACACCAGCGCCTCCTCACATCAGGAGCATGTACGCCTGTGCGCTGATGTGGGCCGAGGCTGAACGCTGCAGTTAAGTTTGACTCACCCTGAAGGATCTGTGTGCACGGCGAGAGCAACAGCGAGCACAAAGTAACGGGGATGGGGAATGTATCGGTGCGAGAATCAGGAGATATCTCCATGAATCGGTATCAGCAATGAAGCTTGAAGGAGGCGTGTGAGCTTTTAACCATGTTCGTGCATCGTTCCATCATCAAAAACATACCTGGAGTTGCATTTGCTTGATTTATGCTTGTTTCAGTAATCTTGTTTGAGAGGTTGTCTTCTATGGTCCTTCTCTGAGCTGCACAAAAACACCCGGTTTCAATTTGTCCAGATTTGTGACGTCAAGGTTAGAAATATTTAAATCTGCTGTGCTGTCCATAACTCTTTGCTCAAACTTACTTTAGCATATTAAGACACGCTAGCTTTTGTTTGTTTCCACATGGCTATTCCCTCTGCTGCCTGTGGTTGTACTGCTAACACAATTCCTGATGGAGGATTGCCCCTTTTTGAAACTAATGTCTACTTATTTACATGTATACATGATTTAAAGTTCTAAAACATGAGATGCCTGTTTAAAGGCCTTTAACGACACAAATATGCATAATGTGTTCTTTAAGAGGTGACTGTACGTTTACACAAATAATATAAATAGCGCAACAAATTATATTTATATCAAGGAAAATACAATTTGTTTAAGTGTTAACCAATTATTGCCCGTGCCATGGATGATTCATTTTCTACCTCTTGTTCCAGGGGTGACTGTCCCTGTGCCTTGGATTATGACTCAGCAATATGGGCTAATATTGGTTATTTGACCCAACGAGGCAAATATTGGATTTTTTTTTAAACTATTCCGTATCGTAGAAAGATTCACCTTTTTAACGATTATGTACAAGATGCCAACTGAAGAACAGCTGCTGCACTGAAGAGTAAAGCACTGCACTTAATTCGACATTGATGCTAATGTCATAGTCTGTAAACTGTCAGAACATGGAACAAAACTGTGGTAATGTTTTTGATAATACTATAAAAAAAAATAATCAAGATCCAATTGTTTTAAACTGACAGAAGATTGGCTGTAGTCGTTTGCATCACAAAACATTCATTGACAAAGCGGTTTGGAGCAGACTTCAGGCTTTGGAGGAACACATTTAGCAATTAATGTGTCAAACTAATTAAAAGTGTCTTATTTATGTTCATGAAATGAATAGCGGAAGCCAAACCTGTGTATCGCACATGACAACTGATGATAACACAAAAAGAATCACGCAGCATTCACCCATTTCCCTCTTTTAGAAAGCGAAACATCTGTATAATGACCCCGTCTCCAATCTGGCCAATCTTGTGTCTTGTGTTGCTTCACCAGAGGCCAGTCATTTGTCCCGGGCTCGTCCTGCAAACAAGCTCCCCTCTGTCATCTGCTTAACTCATTTGCAACGCTGACGCAACTCCCGCTTTCTCGTCTCGCGTCGTCTAAACAGTTGATAACCCGCGCGGAGGTCAGGAGGCGGTGGAGGGGCCTGAGCGTGGGCTGCGGCCAGGCTTTTTCAGGTGGGCCGCCTTGTCCCAGGGGTTTATGCAACACAGCGAGGACAATGCCCCGGGGGAACGCACCCAACGAGATGTGACTCAGGCTGTGGCTCGGGCTGTGGCTCAGGCGGTGGACGCGCTGGATTAGGAGATTATGGGAAATGAGTTTGCCAAAAGTGAAGTCTAAAAAAGGAAATGCTTAGTTTTGCTTGGCCGTGCGCGCGAAATTGCTCCAAAGGAAGTAGGAAACGAGCCGTGGCATTTCATTTTGGCCGTGTGCTTTGTAACGAAAGTCTAAAATGTTTGAGAATAAAGGATTTGGGTGATTAAGACACGCCTCCCCCACATAAACGATACGCCATTAACCATTGATGGCATTGACAGTTTTTGGGCTCAATATCATTGCTCTATAGGGGAAATGTTTCTGTTGTTTGATGTAGTATGATGTGATTTGAACGATAGATGGTTGAATAAGTCACTTGTATAGCAAATTATAGATCCTAACTAATGACATAAGTGTTCACTTCAATTCAATTTATTTTTGCAACACCCAAAATCACAACAGCCTTACCTCGAGGGGCGACCGTGAAAAACTGATTAAACAATGTTCATTCATTCTGCGGCTTTGGAGTCACTGTGTCAGTGGCATTGAGTAGGTTTGATATGATTGAATATCGGGATATTTTTGTGTTTATAAGATAAGATAAGATAAGATGATCCTTTATTGTTCACACATGGGGAAATTTCATTGTTGCAACGCAGGTAGATACAGAGGAAAAGAACAGATCACTTATAGGAAGTTTAAAAAAAAAAACACTCTCAATAGAAGAACTCTTATAAACAAAAAATCCTATAGACAAAACCTCCCATTTCCCAACAAGGGATGGAGAGGAAAATAAATAAAGATAAAAATAAACAAATAAACAGCTAGCATAAGACAAGATAATACACACAAGATAATATCACACTCCAAAATGTATACTTGTGATAAGTAGGGCTGTAGTCGATTTAGGAAATTGACTATAGACATGTGTGTGCGTGTGCATTAGACGATCAATATGAGGCGATGTGTCGTGCTGGCAAAAACTCTCAAAACTATGAAGTATCTCTATGACTTGACCAAATATCTCACCCAAACGGTACAAAAATTACCATTTGCACAGGATAGTACCAGTAAACCAGGAAGTCACATGTAAACTACCAAATCCAAATTAGGCGACAAATGCACATTTTGAAGACTCTTATCAATTAATCGACTAAAACCTTGCCTCTCGTGAAAAGTCTTTTAAAGTTGGACTATAGCAGAAGGACAGCTTGTATATTGGAGATAAAGTCAGAGGCGATGTTTTGGAAATGTACAGAGGAGGAATAGCTGACTTATAAGAGAATGACGATGCCAAGCCTAGAGTAAGAGCGAAAAGGAGATGCACGAAAGTCAATTAATTTGGTTTGGTGTTCGATGGAAACCTTCTGTTTACAAAATGAAAAGCGCGTGTCCTTTTATCCTCTTTGTAACTCTCTCCGTCTGATTCCGTCCCAGCAGCCCTCGCTCCTGCTGTTCATTAGCCCCTCACTCCTGCCGCTCGGCTGAGGTTCCTGTCACGGTGATTCATGTGCACTTTTAACAGTGAGGGCTCAGTGTGTGTTCTGTCCTGCCCTGTGACCCGCCTCCTGCCCCACGCTGGGACGCACGCCGAGAATACACTCCTCCATTCACACCGCCGCCACCTCCGAGCACCCGCTTTTGGCAGCACTCCGGCACCCACACAAAAGCCAGTGACCATTTTCATTTACCGTTTTAGCTACAAGAACATGTGATGTAACAATCGACTTGTGAGATCGTTTAATTGTGTCATTATGTTCATCAACATCGTTATCAGTGTTTTTGTTTTTTTAATTAAACAATGAAAGGTTTCAGCAGCGTTGTGTACCGTATTTTCCGCACTATAAGTCGCACCTTTTTTCATAATTTTGGCCGGGGTGCGACTTATACTTATATATATATACTTATATACTTATACTCCGGAGCGACTTATATGTGATATTATTTGTTATTTTCAAACTTTTCATACTCCAGTGCAACTTATATATGTTTTTTTTTTTTTTCTCTATTATAATTTTTTTGGCTGGTGCGACTTATAGTCCGGAAAATACGGTAAAAGACTTGAATTCTCTCTGTGGGGAAATTGTGGTCGTCAGCGTTGTCCAGCAGTGCCGCAATTCAATGGACTCTATTACCATATTTTCCGGACTACAAGTCGCACCAGCCAAAAAATGCATAATAGAGAAGAAAAAACATGTATAAGTTGCACTGGCGTATAAGTCGCATAATTCAAAATAATAACAGATTAGAGAACATGGTGAATAGGTATACGTATGCTAACGCTAACACCTTCAGCTACGTGACGCACAGACAGAACTGTGGTAAGTGTCTGGTATGTTAACGTAACATATTAACAGTTATTCAGATAACTATAGCATAAAGAACATGCTAACAAGTTTACCAAAGCATCAGAATTACCCCAAATCACTAAATCTATTGAATTCTTCTTCCTCTGTGTCACTTCTAAACAACTCCACAAACTCCGGAGGAAGAGGAAGTGCAGATTCTTCTTCTGCGTCGCTTAGAGCCTAGAGCGCCCTCTTGTGGTTGCCAGTGTGAAAATTACGAATAATATCACGTATAAGTCGCTCCGGAGTATAAATTGCACCCCGACCAAAACTATGTAAAAAGGTGCGATTTATAATGGTATTTTCTATTAAGTTGTTTTAGATAGGGGTGACCATTACGTCCAAGCATGTAAGATTATTTTTTAGATTTATATTATAGATCATGCAATATTAAAGCCAAAAAGCACTTACACCGTTACACAACAACATTGCAAATTGAAATTGCACTTTAGCCTGTCATAAAATGCTTTGAGTTGAGGAGCCTGACAGTCTGATGCTAGGGTTTATTGTCCGAGCTGAAAAAGCTTGGGCTCCCCGTCTTAGAAATGTCCAAAATATGAAATACCGATCCACATGTGTCACATATTATAACTATATAGCAAACAACATGTCTTCTTTCATCACGTGGATTGGACGTAATGAGCCTGAAGTTGTGTGTTTTTCCCCTGCACTTGTATGAGTCAACCCAGCATCTTGTGTTGTGAGAGCCCAAAACGCCTCTCGATGTTGTCTGGTGCTAATCCAGAAGAACTCCTCCATATGTCTTTACAACAACAACACCAGCACATATTTTAAAAGAAAATCATAAAACATGAGCATAGAAGAAAATGGTATTACGCTCTATGCTGCTTTCTGGTTAAAACTATCCGAAACTGCTTAATAGGACGTTTAATTATCAATTCCATGCTTTGCACCTCTACAGAAGCGTGCTGTGTATTACATAACGACTCGAGCAGCGGCCGAGTTCCCCCCGCACGACCTAGAAGGATCCTTTCAGAGCCGATCCGGTTGGAAACATCATAACTGGCGTGCGGTAATGGGTGGACACAGGCGAGCGTTTGAGCGAAGCCCGGTGGAAACAGAGCGCACAGGCAAACGTATAGACGACGAGAGCTCGTGTACGGGAGTCAGGCCTTCACCGAGACTTAATGAGGGGAACATACCTGTGGAGCGGAGATGGAGCGAATTGGCCCGCACGCTTTTTAATTGCGATGACAAATGGCCGACGGGGGGAATATTTCACGAGATGTGGCCCAGAAAACTCAACCGTTTTAGCTCTATGTAAATATTAGTCAGACGGCAGCGCGCTCATGACTCTTCTCTCTCGCGGAGGTTTGGGTGGAGTCTGGCAAGTTTAACAGTCTGTGCAGAGGTGTTAGCAGCGTTAGCAGTGTTAGCCGTGTTGGTAGCGTTAGCCGCGTTAGCCGTGAAGCGTTGTTGATATCGTAGATGAGAAGTATTGTAATAATTTTGTGTCTAAGTTGATACTCTAACTACAGGTGAAAAAAAAGGTGTTTTGGAGAATATCAAAATATGAATATCATGTCAATTTTCTATAATTAAAACAATACAAAATTATCTCAAACAAGCACAGAAATGTAAAATGTATTCTTCCAAACTATGTACTAAGTGAGGTTTATGGTTCATTCAGGTTTTCATACTTTTACAGACATAAGGTGCAACATACTGTAGTGTGAAAATATTGTCTGGATATTGTTATGGAGATTATCAAGAGTAATTGATAGTATAAGTAACAGTTAGTAATAGGTTGTGATAGGTAATAGTAGTAGTTGTAGTAGTAGTAATAATAATAGTTGTAGTTGTATTATAATAGTACTGGTAGTAGTGGTAGTGGTAAGAGTTAGAAGTAAAAAAATAGTTGTAGTTAGTAATAGGTAATGATAGTAGTAGTAGTAATAGTTAGTATCAGTAATTGTTAGTAGTATTTAGTATTAGAAGTAATAGAAAGTGATTCTAATAGTAGACATAGGTAGAGTTAGTAGTTGTAATAATCAAGTCATAATAGTAATAGTTAGTAGAAGTAATAATTAGTTAGTTGTACTAGTTAGTAATAGAAGTAGTAGTAGAAGTAGTAAGAGCTAGTAGTTGTAATAGATACTAATAGTTGGTATTAGTAGTGACATAAAAAAAGAGTAAGTAATTCTAATAGCAGTAATAGGTAGAGTTAGTAGTTAGTTAGTATAAGTAATAATTAGTTAGTAGTAAAAGCTAGTAGTTGTAGTAGAGGTAGTAGTAGAGGTAGTAGTAGTAGTAGTTTTAGAGGTAGAAACAGGGATTTTCTTCCACTTCTAGACTTTTCAAATAGAAAACAAAAGCACATGAATACTTGATGCTCTGTTTGCTGCTCTTACGTTTTGGATAATATTCCAAACACAAACACGAGGCGCTCGCACGACCCGAGGCGGCTTCTCCTCTTCTGTTTACCTCTGTCACGTTAGCTTTGTCTTAGCCCTTATTAGCTCGCTGTGTGGGCTTTTATTTTTCCTCCGCTCCGTACGTAACCTTTCAGCTCGAGTCCAGGAGCCCCCGAGCCCCCGAGGCCCCGAGCCTGGCATTTGAAGGTCGCTTTGAGAGGGTTCTCTTTTCTCAGGACGTATTAACACGATAAGGGAGCACTAAGTAAGAGGCTTCACTCAAAATATGATAGATTATGCATTCTTAATTTACATTCACAGTTACATTCCATTCCATTCCAGTTCGGTCCTGATGTCGACTTGCTCTGGTCCTGTTGTATCCACTGTTGTCACCAAATTAAAAAAGATAAATTATATTTCTGAGTCACATATAAAGTAATGTATAATCAAAATATTACCTGAAAACCTACGAGGATTTAATTCAAAGAGCAACAATTTAAAAAGAACAAACTCTGATTCAGAACCAAAGTAATTGCAGTGAAATTAGTTAATTTATGGAATAATCAAAGAAATCAATCAATCAATCAATAACAATAATGTCTTAAGAAGAAATACCACATCAATTAAGTATGAAAAAAGAAAAGGAATGTGTTGCGGGAAAAGGGGTTGCTATCTATTTGCAATGAAATTTTTAAAAAGATAAATACTGAATAAGGAATGCATGTTATTAGGTATTATGTAATGTTTTGTAGGGTCTCAAACTACATGTATTCAGTTTATGATTAAGGGAGATTTCTTAGCAGAAACGAGACAAGACGGGGCACCAGGGTAAAACCCAAAGAGCTAAGATGCGGTCCTTAATCGCGCTCGTTAAAAAGGTCTGAAGGGTGTTTCACGATTCAGGGACTTACACATAGTCTAATCAAACAAACAATAGTCAATAACTCTTTCGTGTAGTTTATTTATCAAAAGGGCAATCAAAAACACCGGAGCAGAAATGTGCACAGGTAAATCACAGGTGATGTTATATCAGATTTGACAGCAAATTTCATGCAGATAATGTTAAACCAGGGTTTTGCCTTTGATAATCAAACGTGTCTATGCTAATCTATATCAAAAAGAGGGAAAGTGAGAAGCTAAAAGGGAGGAGGAACAGCTGAGCTCTACCCAAACCACGCCACAAAAGAACTGCACACTGAACTCGGCTTACGATTTTGTAGAGACTCGGTCCGGCTGGTCCTTGTCCGCGGACGAGATCCGTAGCGAGGCGTCGCGTGGCGCGGTGTGGCGGCGAAGGTTCGTGAAGCGGGCGGCGGCCGTGGAGCGGTGTGGCGGCCGTGGAGCGAGGCGTCGCGTGGAGCGGCGAAGGCAGCGGCGGCTGTGAGGTCCTTGGCGCCGGTGGCAACGGAGGCGGTATCCGAGAGTTCCTTAGCGGTAGAACGCTTTAGCGGCGTGTTAGCTCCTCACGCGGCCTTTACTCAGATGAGGACGTAGCGCTGATCCACGTAAACGGCGTAGATTACTTCAAAAAGGAAAAGAAACGAAGTAGCAAAGAAAGTCTCTGTCCGGTTTAGCGCTTAAGCTTAGTTCCAGGTGGTTCCAGGTGGTTCCAGGTGGTTTCAGAGTCCAGGGCTAGCATGGCCTTGTCGACCACGTGACGGACGGATTTTTGTTGAGACACAGGAAAAAGTGAAAGGCTCATCCGTGGAGACGGCTTCCAAGAGAAAAAGACAAAGGCTTGAACACAAAGGGGATGAGAAGAGAAGAGAGAGTTTCTAGCTTGGAGCGTCCTTTTGATACCTGGCCCGCAGGGCATGCTGGGAGCAAAAGGGGGGGGCGCTACTGCGCAGACTTCCCGTTTAACATTTCCTGGCCGAGAAAATAAAGCTAGAGTAACGTAAATAATGGCAAAACATTTAAACCCTGTTTTAACATTTACACGTTAAACACTTTTGGGCAGTTTGTACACATTATTTCTTGATGTAGATACATTTTACATCTTCTTTCACCTGTGATGGGCACTTGAGTTAAAGCATTGGGAATATAAACCTTAAACAGTGGAAAAATACATAACACAAGGTGAAACATGCAGTGTATGGAGTTGATTCAGACGAACATTCATGGCATAATCACATAAAACATGGTTTTCATCGGGGCGTCCTCCTGAAAGTCATTGGGGAGAAGGTCTGTTATCACAAAAGTCACAGCAGCTCCCTGCGGTGAGGGAGAGAGGCAGGACGAAACCCCCCAATGTTCAAAGAGAGATTTTCTGTTATCTGGCCGTGGAATGTCCATCTCCATTCCCCTACATTTTAAACTATTAGAGTTAAAGTATTATCTGGAAGAATATAAGAATACATACATTTCAAACTTAATATTGATACTCAGGATGTAATATAGTAGATTTTTTTTCTTCAAGAATGTAAATCATAAGACACAATACTACTGGTATCTGCGCTACATGCAGTCTGAACCGTGTATTACGTAACACCTGACCTGTTTTGCGTCGGCTTCTCGCAGCAAAGCTCTGTTTGCCCCGGGTCTTTTCGAGCGTTGTCCTCGGCGTTATGACAAGGCGTCCCGACAACAGATCAATGAGTTGGATTAGCTTTCTGCGGCGCACGAAACAGCCGCGCCACCCGTTTCAATGAGGACTTGTTGTTGGTGTGTGCCACCGATATTTGATGATAACGATATTAAGATTTCAACATCCATAGCAACACCCCTATCATCAGTTGAAGTAAAGATCACACATTAAGTAAAAGTAATAACAGAATGTATTTATTTGGGTTATTGAACTAGAATTTGTTGCATGATTGTGTAAGATGATTGTATGTTATTTGTTGCATGATTGTACCAGCGCCATAAGGCGCTGGTACAGCTGGCAGCCCGGTGTAAACGCTCTCTCTTATTTCTCACACTTATTGTGCTTTATCTCCTATATTTTGTAAATATAGTTAGTGTATTTTTTCTATTTTACTGTACGATAGGGACACGCGCTGGAATATTTTTTTTACTTCAACTGTTTTTGACTTTTTTCGGCTGGATTTGAGCGTTTTTGACGTGAGCTAGCTCCGAGCGAGCCCACCAGCCTCCCCCCGCGCCCTCCGGCCGCGCTAAAGTACGGCGTGTCGTCGGTACACGTTTATATACACGTTTATATGAAAGAGGAACTTCACGAACGATCGGGACACGCACTGGAGTCGCTTTAAATTAACTTGTTTTGACTTTATTCGGCTGGATTGAGTGTTTTCGTCGTATCGTTGCGATGTGTCTTGGCTCCGGCCCCGCCCCCCGGCTCCGGCCCCGCCCCCCGGCCGGCGCCGTACCGCGTTTCCACAAAGGAGGAACTCATGAAACTGCAGAGAACTGTCGTCTTACCCGGAGATCGTCACGTTATCCCGTCGCAATACTGACCTAACCTAATACTGTTGTGCAATTCTGTCATATGTGCAATTACTGTCGGGATCACATGCAATGGTATTTATTTATTTATTTGTCTATGGGAGTTTTTATTTATAGGAGATCTTCTACTGAAAGTGTTTTTCAGACTTCCTATAAGTGATCTGTTCTTCTGTATCTACCTCTGTATCTACCTGCGTTGCACCAATGAAATTTCCCCATGTGGGACAATAAAGGAATATCTTATCTTATCTTATCTTAAACATTTTGCCTAATTGCTCTTCTAGTTCCCTTTTTACTCATTAGTCTGCGCTAAAAGACAAATTTGAAGCACTGAGGACAAACTGGGAACGACACACAGAAAATATTTGCGCCAAATATCGATACAGATGTAGATGGAAATCAGTCTATATTGCCCGCTACCTATATTTGATGATAACGATATTAAGATTTCAACATCCATAGCAACGCCCCTATCATCCATTGAAGTAAAGATCACACATTTCACTTAAGTAAAAATAATAACAGAATGTATTTATTTGAGTTAATGAATTTGATTTTTTTTGCATGATTGTGTAAACATCCAGCCATATTTTTTTACCTAATTTCCCTTTTTACTTGGCGTTCCCAAGTAAAAAGGGAAATAGAATCTGTCGTTCACACACAGAAAATATTTGCGCCAAATAATCGATCTAGATGTAGATGGAAATAAGTCTCTTTTGGCCACTACCGATGCTGGAACCAATAGATCACCCAATGCTGATCCATTTACACGACAAAATGCATGTAGGAAAAAATGTATTGTGTGACTGGTTTCTGTTGAAGTACATGTAACTGCTCTTGAACAAATTGCCAGTTCTCTTTCCGCCGCTGCACGTCTGAGACTCGTTTCCCCTGACGTCACCGCTCGCATCGGCTCTTCCGCCGCCCGTACTCCAGTTCTGAATTGCGACTGCTTATTATTTGTGTGGGCTTTGACTAAATCTGGTGTGTCAGATCCTGCAGGCTGTGCTGTGCCGACCGGCGACTGTTGCTTCGCCGTTATCTCACTTTTCGCTCAATCGCAAATGGGTGATTATGAGGCGCCTTAGCTTTGGTGTAAACGACTTTGTGCAGCTACTGAAGTGTGTTTGAAGGAAAGTCAACGTAAAACCACAAGAGAGGCCAGTCCCGGTGTGGCCTGGTAAAGCCTGGGCAGAGCTGTAGAAGTCTGGGATGGAGCTGCAACCAAGCACCTTTGTACAGCTCCAATAATGTTTATAATACCTTAACTTAAGTTTCGTTTAGTTTCGTTTATTTGCCCAAGTTCCGCTGCAAATAATGTACTTTATCACGTAACATAACACTTAAACCAGGTCAAAAGAGAGTGAGAAGAAGAACCTTAAGTCATAGCAGCTAACATGGCTCGCACTCACTCCTCACAATAAGAGGGTCCTGGGTTCAAATCTTAGTCAGCTTTGCTTTCTGTGCGGAGTCTGCGTGTTCTCTCGGCACTGCAGTTACCTCTCTCAACCCAAAGCCGGCACATGAAGTAAAATCCTCCAGCTACGACGGTCCTGACCACGGCACACTGCAGTGCTCGCAGTGCTCGCCGCTCAGGACACGTTTAAGCCCAGCGGCGTCGAACGATGAGTCAAATGCAGAGGGAAAACTTCTCTACGAGGACAAGAAGTGTATCTGGCCTTTTGATCAGCGCTGTACATTCTATTAAATAGAATGTACAGCGCTGATCAAGTTACTGTAAATTATGGGACAGTTCAATTTAAATGTATGTATTTGCAAGAAACATACACAACTGTAGTGTTGTGACAATGCTAATATCTCTAACTTGATATTAAATAAAAGGGTTGGTGCACGATACAGATTCCGATACTACAAAAAATCTTTTAATAGACAGACTTTTTCCACACAATATAATGGTACTTTATTATGCTCTATTTTATTTTATTTTATTTCCATTTTCATTTTCATTTTCATTTTCATTTTCATTTTCATTTTCATTTTCATTTTCATTTTCATTTTCATTTTCATTTTCATTTTATTTTCATTTTCATTTTCACTTTTTTTTTTAAATGATGTGGTCTTATGCTAGTTCTGATAGTCCTGTGTAATACTTACATGAAGTAAAGTATCCCACTGCACATACATGTCACGCAAAGCGGCTTTCAGCAACCATTACATGGATTTATGCTCTTGGAAATCCATACAAGCTCGATGTGTTGTAAAGCACGGCACGACACTGAGCACTCTTAAAACAGCGGTGCTTTTGTGCGTGATAAAGCCCACAACTTTTAGTATCAAGTATTATAACTGTCTATTACATCCCGATGATAACTAACCATAAATATTTCAATGATAAAGTGCATTACTATAGAGATTTTCTGTCCATGTTTTACAAATAAACTGTGATATCAGCGGATCATCTCACAAACTAGGGATGTGACAATATTAAATGTTGTGTTGTTTTAGTGTAGTTTGATGACAAGAAGCATCACCATTTTTGACACCATGACACAGTGAAATTATTAATTGTCTTCATTCCCAGCAGCTTTATAAAATCAAACTTTCTGAATTATAAGGTAATGACATAGACAGCCACTTTATACACGCACTTATAGTATTTATCAAGTGGAAATTACTTTAATTATTGATTTTTAGTTCTTGGAATGATATTTATTGTGATTGATTAACCAGAAAATCTTGTCATCACTATATTCTTAATTTAATTTCCTCACTAGTAGCGGTGGCCAATATTGACAAAAACGAATATTTCTATTTTTTTTATAGTGTCATGAGAAAGAAATTCTGAAAATGTTATGTTAATCCAACAGAAATGTGTTAAATCATTTTAGTTGAGGTTTAATTATCAAACAAAAGTGTAGAAATATCACCATATTCAACTTTATTTTATTTTATCACCTCTTATTGTGGCATTTACTTAAAAATAAATAAATAAAATAAATAAAATAAATAAAATAAATAAAATAAATAAAATAAATAAAATAAATAAAATAAATAAAATAAATAAAATAAAATAAAATAAAATAAAATACTTTACTTAATTTTCACATTCTGCATATCTTCAAAACAACATGTGTACTTGTGACATTGCGGCCCTTGCGTCCTCATTATCGGCCCGTATCGCTCCGCTGACGTGACATTAAGCTGCTGTGAGTGCGTCGCCGTTTCCCCCGTCACTCGTTACCATTCTGATGTGAGTCCAGTCCAGACGCTGACCCAGGACCGCTCAGTGGTGCGTTTATGTGCCATCACAGTCTCCCATAATTAAATCATAGCTCCATCTCTCTCTTTCCTTCTCTCTTTAGCCCTCTCTTTCTTTCTTGTTATTGCCGGCGACACTCCTCCTACGCTGCTGTCTGTTCCTGTTAGGCATCTTTTCTTCTTCGTCTTCTCGTTTCTCATTGGTCGGTTTGGTTCGCGAGGCTGTGGTCATCATTAATTCAAAGCTCGGTTTAAGTTGTTCTCTCTGATTTGTGTTGACTGTTATTTTTATTTTTTTATTTTGGACCGTATAGGCTGTGATTTGAAAAGAGAAAACACAATCAAGTCCAAACATTTTCGCTCTGCTATTGCCAATAAAAAAAATAAATAAACAAATAAATAGATAAAATAAAATAAATAAAATAAATAAAATAAATAAAATAAATAAAATAAATAAAATAAATAAAATAAATAAAATAAATAAAATAAATAAAATAAATAAAATAAATAAAATAAAATAAAATTATTTGTCAGCTCTCAAATATGTGTTAAATTGTGTAAAATTGCAGATTCAAAGTCTGGATTATTTACGTTCAGGCATTAATATTGAAAGCCCTTTTTATCTAGTTTTCAATAAGACAAAAATCAACCAACATGGTGCATCTTTATCGGTTCCATAACCAACTCCAGATGTCAGTGCAGTCGTTACGCACACAAGCGCCCGTCGCAGTGAGCGCTCAAACCGGTGCTTAACTCTCTGAAGTGATTGGCGCTTTTGAACCCATCACTTCCTGTCGCGTCTCTCCTCTCTGCCAACAATAACGCCCGCCCTCCTCTCCTCTCTCCATTCTCCACCAGCCCTCGCTCCTCCTCACTGACTCCGAGCCGTAATAACAGTTATCTTAATTGAAATCAATAGAGGGATATAGAATTGACTGCGTCCCGAAGGCCTTATGTGTACTTCCATTACTCTCCTCCTCTGCTCTGCGTCCCGTACGGAATAATTGCTCATTATTACAACCCATTGGTTTCAGAATGATGAAAAATTAAAGACTGTGCTATTGCGAATGACAATTTAAAACAAACCTATTATATATTTTGAGTCGTCGAAATGTCACAATGTCATTTTAATCCCCAGTTGGACCTGATTTAGTCCTGGTTTTAGGTCTGGTTTACCCTGGTGTGGTCCAGTTTTAGTTGAGGAATACTCCAAGTTTAGTTTAGGATCAGTCCTTGTTTGGTCATTTGTCATTTGTCAAGTCATTTGATCCAATAACAAGTAATTATTAAAGCAAAAAGTATCTTGATATTGATGCGTTTTATAGGCGTTGGCATCGTTATAGCTTTTGATTTAGATTAAGTCTGTGTTTGCGGCCCTGGTTTTAGATCTGGTCCCGTCGCAGCCACGGTTTACATCCCATCTGGCCCTGGTTTAGTCTTGGTCCTGGTACTTGCTCTGATTAACTCGCAGCTTGTTGTTTTTTGTTTTTTTCTTCTGGTGTTTTTTAGCAGGAGATGACAGACAGGAAAGATGGGAGCGAGGCGTGATGGCATCTAACAAAGGTTGCGTTGCCAGATTGGCGGGTACACAGCATGTGCCTGAGTCATCCTCAACAGCCGCGGCGCCACAAACCCTCGCGGCTTAGAGCACTTTTACAGTATTACATGTGAGCGTTAGCGTGCACCGACTCTTTTTGATCCCTGCGTTTATAATCAACTAAATTTGATTATTCTGTGTCCTTCCATGTCAGGAATAATTATTGAGAGGTTTGTTAATGTCACAACTTGATACTGCAAATGGTTTTATATTCTCAGTAATTGGTTACATGATCCTATACGGAGAGGTAAGATTTTTCTTAGATTAAAGAGGAAAGTTAATCAAATCCTTAATGCAATTTAGGAGATTCACGCAACAGAAAAACAGAAAACATTGGATTGAAAGTGGGAGCAGAAATACAACCATGTTCAATCTCACAAGTGGATTCACGCTGCATTAGAAATCTTGTTTACCTCTGGGTAATTAATATTGAAAGCAGGTCGGTGTAATCCCACAATGTTTCATTGTAGAAAAAGATTCAGTTGTATCATCTGGACTCTGTTTTTTTTTTTTTTTAAACAATACGTTTGGACTCTCATCCAAGAGTCATTCTCAATCTGTGAATCAAGACCGGGAACTCAGATATTTATCCTACTCTGGGTAGGCCCTGCCCACCGGACGGGACCTCCTGATGAAAAGGTGGTTTCACCAGAAACTAAACAAAGAGGCGAATTGGATAGAAAACAAAGAGGTTTAGTTGAAACCCATAACACCTTTGACCTGACTTTAACTACAGTTTCAGAGTCCTGTTGAACATGTTGATTTCTGTCTGTAGTTTTAGGTCAGAGTGAGGAGTTCCACAGTCTAGAGCCCTTAAAAGAGAAACTGGACCAAAATCTGTCCTAAAGTTGTTTTAAACTTTGAAACAAGACAATCCCCTCTGACAGAGGCTCTGGTGTTGGGTCTGACAAACCAGAAAACAGCTGAGGCACACCATTATTTACACATTTAAACGTCAGTTTATAAGATACTTAACGTGTTCTAAAGTGAAAAGCTCTGTGACATGAGGTACTGCAGTATGAGAGATGCATGTACAACATAGCAGTATGGTGAAGTAACTCCCTCCTAATACAATAAAAACAGCTCAGATTAGATTTGAACTTCTTACATACACTATACCTGTCTTTGGAACTGTGTAGATACATTACATCTAATGCAATAAAACAAGAACAATGACATAATGATTTGGTCACTTGAGGCCAAATCTTTTACTCAAGAATACGATGACTTACAAAATAATAATTACATCATCATAGTAAAGTCGGCTATAAAAACAGCAGTCGCCTCACTGACCGTAAAACCATCCCGTCTTTTCGAAACAGAATCAAATAAATGATGTCTTTCAGTTCACCAGTGAAATATTGTGCTTTGGCTTTTATGAGCTTTTATATCACAGTTTTTGTATGAAAATAGACTGGACTTCCTCTATTGTCTGGGATTCATCCATCTTCTGACCACGCAATCGTTTCACCTTCATATCTCACTGGACAAGTCTTTTTCACATCATCAGTTTTCTAAACACACACAGCACATGTAGAGGGATGATCTACTGGAAGGTTTGTGGTTCAATCCCAGCTCTGACTTGTACTGCTGTTGTGTCCTTGGGCAAGACTCTTCACCCACTTTATCCATGCATGAATGTGATGATGAGTGTTGGTCAGATTGGCAGAATTAAAGAATCAAGATAATCAGATCACAATATAACTGTAAGATCTAAATACAAATAACATAAATATATAAAAACACATTTACACACAGTACACACTGAAACTGATTTATACCTCTGACACAATAATTATGAAGCAGAATATTTCAATTAAACATTTTTAAAAGAACAATACAATAAAAAAATGCAATAAATAAATAAATATATAGCAGAATTAAACATGTAGTTACATTACATTAATCATACTATTATGATACTATTATTAATTCCTAACACTGCCTCAGCTCAAACGTTGATAAACTACAAAAATAACTAAGAAATTGTTCAGTTAATGCAAACAAAGAAGTGCAAACGACGCAATAAAAATATCAAGCGCCAAAAAATATTGCTCCTGCTACGTCCAGATAGTAAGTGAATATATACTCCAAGCATTAAACCTCAATTGAATAGTATGTAACTTCATTATCTTTCAGAAAGTTTGATTTCATAAAGCTGGTCACATGTGAATGAAAGAAAAATGAGATATCACTTTGTTTTGATGTCAATAATGGATGAATAATCAGTTAAAATGACATCGATGCTTTGAAGAAACATCCCAAACATGTAGTATGGTGACATCCCTGGAACCTAGCCCATTTATGTCTAGTATCTTTTTGCATCCTTCCATTTCAAATCACCTCCTTTCTCCAAACGACATCACGCCCATGAGCGAGCGTCTCCGTAGCAGTTGCCAGCTGTTGGTAAGAACCCAGCATCCTGTTTACATAATGACTCCAAATCACACTCATTGTTTACTAGCCCAAAAAGACAGCGGCGCGCTCTCATGGGACGTTTTAAATCTCTCTTCCCTCTTTTTTTTTTTTTACAAACAAGCAGATATTTTTGTACATTCAAACGTGCTTTTATGTAGTCGCACCTCACATTCTGCCTCTCTGCGGTTGCCGGGCGCCCCGTGTGTGACGCAGGCTGCCGCTGGGGCTGAGCTGGATGTACGTAAAGTGGTTGAAGCCGGCGGGAGAAAGGAGCGCGCCGCTACCTAAATATATACACACACCTTTCAGGCTCTGTCATGGTCTTAACGTGATCAGAGGAGCGCTTTCCAGTCGGAGAAACGTTTCAACGTGTAAAGCTCGGGGTGTTTGGTTGCAGCTGACGCGAGGAGGAGAATCGCATCGGGGAGAATTTGCTTTTGCGTCGTGTGTTTAGTGTTGGTTAAAGCACTGAGTCCACAGAGCGTGATGTCAAAGGAAGTGCGTTCGGTCATTGAGTCGAAAGGCAAAACCACTTGGCAGCGTTGGTTCCATCAGTTTGACCTCAGAGAAGGGCTTTGAGTGTCCAAAAAGGCACTATATAACTCAAATGCACGTATATATTATGTTTCTTATTACAGATATCTATTTCAATTTATTTTTGTAAGGCCCAAAATCACAACAACAGTTGCCTCTGAGGGCCACAGGGAGAAATGAATCAACAATGTCTGTGGTGGCGAGTGAGTCAGACAATGTCTGTGGTGGCGAGGGACGATGTCCCAGGGTCCTCCGTCCTTAGACTCTCCTTCTCGGCCAGGAAAAACTACAAAAAAAACCTCTTTGGGGGAAAAAAAAAAAAGAAAAAAGAAAAAGATATGGATTGATATGGTGAATAACTCAAATTTCAGAGCCTAGACAGGAACTATTTATTGTACTCCTCCTTTTGGTTTAGCTGCCGATCTCGACTGCAAATACAAACACAAACACAGACACAAATCCAATTTCAGGCCACCCAGAGAAATGGTAGAGTGTTGACAGTGTTGTTTTTACACGTGAACATTGAACATTTTACAACCTTCCTACAACTTATCTCTAAATTGAATGGGATTCCCACTCAAAAGTTAAATATGATGCATTATTTGTATTGTTATCGGTCTTTAAACATGCTTTTAATCACCTTTTAGTTTGGCATCTCAAGAAAATATGTATAACAAACAATGCAACATTTTGATCTCTGCCCATTTCCAACACTGCAAACTGTGTAACTTCCCCTCGCAGCCAGTAGACGTTTCCACCACAGATACATTTTTCAGAGAATAGGCTTTCGATTTACTTTCCCGATGACAGAAAAAAGCACAGAGCGAATCTGGAGATGAGTTATGGACTTAAAAACTGCAGAGAAGCCACGCTAGAGCATCATCAGAGACCGAAGAAACATCAGTTTTCACAGAGCGGCAGAGAAGACTGTTTTTGATGCTCGGAGGGGAGAGGATTTTATAAACAGGATTCCTTAAACTAGTGTAAATGAAACTAAATGCTACTGCAGCTATGTTTTTCACGAGGGGACAATGTTAGAACATGGTTTAAAGCTCAAAAAGGTCAACTGAAGTGCGGATCAGGAGCTGTCAGAAGTAAAAATGGAAGAAACAAACTCTTCTTCTTCTTCTTCTTCTTCTTCTTCTTCTTCTTCACACTTTCACTCATTCATGTGTGACGGAAACAAACCAACAGGAGGAGTGGGCAGGGTAAAGAGAACAAACAGAACAGCAATGACATGTTAGAACAGCTGTTTTGTCCTTTTTAAGGTTTAGTCAGTTTGAGTTCTTCTTTCTCATGAGACATCCAACAATCAGCTTGACATTACACCAGGTCTTCATGGATTTCAGCTCCACGTTGAGGACTTTTTCACCTGTTATAGCGATGATTCTCGATTCTCATCCTTCTGAAACCCATGGAATAATGAGATGTCTCAGCAGTCCTTCAGTAATATCGTCCTCTACGGCGAACACGTCGGTTTGATCCCTTGAGAAATGCAATGCAAATGTTAATAGAGCATGTAATAGTGATCTGGTGCGCACGTGAGCTTCGATTAGCGTCCTGGCTCGTGCCGTTAGCGGACATGTGGCGTGGATCATTAGCCGCTGAACTGTATGTATGTGAGGACGGCTGGTCCCGACAAGCGTGTATGAAGCGGTGGACGACACACTGCGGTTATAGACCGTGCTCCTCTCGCGAACACCAGCCCCTCTGTTCCCACTGCTCCCCCGGGACTGAGGCTCGGTGGCATTCATCAGAGACGTGGCATTTCATGACTTTACAGTGTCTAGAATTGACCGTTTTTCAATTGTATGTTTTTTTTTAACAACATTAGAGTTTATTATTGATTATTATGCATAACCGTTCTATTTTGGCTGTAGGGTTGTCAAAAATATACTCAGCAGTATGAAGACTCATTTAAGCCAACACTCATGCACATTTTCAGAAGTTGTATGACTGTGGTTAAATTAAAGCCAAAAAACGGTGTAAGCTAATAGCATCTCTCTCTTTTTTTTGTATGTTTAAAAATGTATACAAATATGCGTCTTTACTCTCCATCTCCATCCCTTACTTGATCTCTGCCTCTTTTTCTCCATGGAAATGTTCCACGTGTTGGCTATAATATTCCACAGTATGGCATTAAATGTATCTGCACTGCCTGACAAGATTGGACTGCCTTTGGCACATTCGCTGTGGCATAGTTTCTATAACCTTCTGCAATATTAAAAGATTTATTCCTCACTCAGAACCTTGTGTTGATGCTGGAGAGAGTGACCGCTGCACAAAGCCTTCTCCTGCTCGTCCCAAACACTCTCTCTGGTGTCCAGATCTGCAGAAGATTAGTCTCTGCTTCTTCTCAGATGTTTTCTCTGCTCGATGCCAATGATCTGACCCTTCTCAAACACGCTGACATCCATGACCACAGGTTTCGTCTTTCCGAATGGTTGTTTCAGAAATGAGAATCCGCTCGCTGCATCAGTCGGGTTTAAATACCGTGTTGCATCTGAAAGACCCATGCAGCAGCTATTCAACAGGAGGCTCATACCTTTGCTGAATCCAGGTGGAGACTTATTTTTTTGTCCGGGCAGTGTATCTCTGTATCAGACAGTTCAATTCAGTTTTTCCCCCATTATGGTACCAAAATCTGTATGGAGTTTTGAGATTTTTCTTCAGTATTGAAATTGTGTTTGAAGTGTCTTACTCAAGGACACAACAGCAACACACTTAAACAGCAGAGGCACAAGTCAAAGTCAAGACTAAACATACACATTTTCGCAAATCATATTCATCAAACTAGTGTTTACAAATCCATTAAGTGCAAGTAATCATCTTAGATCCACAAGCTCGTGAAGAGAGCGCAAATATGCTGGAAATGCTGGCAAATGTGTCTTTAATTGCTACTTTTAGTCCTCTGTTGAGCATGTAGAATGTTTACCGTTCTACTGTCAAGCACAAAACGACGGGTTGCCAGATTGGTGCAGAGGCATGTTGCACGGGTCGGATCGGGATTGGTTGGCGCTCTTTCCTCACAGCAAGGAGATTACAATTTTTGATCCCCCGGACGACTGCCAGTGACATCTCAGCTCTCCCCGTGGAACTGCATGTTCTCGTCGCTTCCGCCTAAACCGCACCCACAGAGAATGAGTGTAAATGTCCGTGTCTTTAAGGCTTGTGACGTGTTTCTTTTTGATTGGCCAGGTAATATGTCGTAGTCTTTGGAATATGGCTTTAATACTGCACGCTGGTAAGACGAGTGAAGTGTATTGCTTAAGGACACAACAGCAGTATGCATTACCACGCCAGATTACTAGAATAATCTGCTTTTTTGGTGCATGTTTACGTGGACAAAGGAAATCTGAAAAATGTGGCCGTAAATGTATGGATTTTTAGAGTAATTGTTGTATTTTGAAGACAACGTGGCCTTTTCTCTTTCATGTTTGTCTTTGCTAAAAAACAAAATTGCACTTCCTTTGCACTTCCTTGTCAAAACATGCACCTGTGTTAACAATCGGAAATAAATCAGACTACTCACATCAGATATAACTGTTTACATGACATGACATAATCTACGGAAATCGGATTACAGTGCCTGGTGAACATACAAACAGCCTGTGCCATGTCTGGTCAGCTGATTTAAACACCATTCTATGTCTGTCATACTACTTGACAATGTGCGGATTGCTTATTTCTTTAATCCATATTATTATGATAATTGCTAATGTTGTTATAAATGATTTATATTCGTAAAAATATTGCTTGAACTCAATATATTACAACAAAATATGTACATTAATGACAATAATAATTTAAACCACCCCTCCATATATTTAAAAAGTGCACTATGCGACTTTTCTGGTATGTGCACGGTAAGGCATTCAACTCGTCTATCACCATGGAGACAAGCGGGTGACCCCAGCAGCCAAAGTTACAGGTCAAATCCACTCACAGCAAGAATCCATGTTTTTTAAAGGTGTTTTTGAGTAATAAGAACACTCGTAATAGGCAGCGGACACCCCACCGGAAAAGTTACACAGTACACCTTTAACTAGTTGGGATTTTTGTTATGTCACTGCAAAGCCGACCGCCGTGCGCCACTGGGACATTAAACCAAGTCTAGTCTCGTCTTGACCTTTGGGGATAAAATGAGTAGCTTGCTTGATCTCTCTTGTTTCATCCTTGTCTGAGCTTCACCATTCTGCCTGTCGGATGGTTAAATGCCAAGGGTGGTGCCGCTGCTTTTTCATTCAGTCCACGGAGACGGCTGCTGCCCGGTCTCCATGGTAACGGGAGGAGCAAAAACCGCGGGGTGCTGCTGCAACGCGCCTCGATCCATGCGGTAGCAGGTGAGGTGTGTTGTTAAAACTGGGGACTAAAAACGCATCGGAAATGTACGCGTTGTTTTTGGGATTTAGCGGCCTCTAGTGGAGACTGCGCGCACTACGCCGAGGTCCTTTGTTCGTCCCCATTGTAAAACAGCGAGTGCAAGTCACCCTCGGTCAATGCTTGCGGATCAATAGCACTTCTGGATTCAACTGAGCTAGCAATTGCTTTGATGCTAATGACGCCGTGTTTTTCCTTCTTCCGATAAGCACTGACGAATAATGGCTGGAATGAATCAGTTCTTTTTAAGGATTTCCTCCGTCATACAATCGGTAAATATGTAAGACAAACATGACCATACCTGCAAGAGGCAATATTTAGGGACGTGAAAGTGATTGAAATGTTCTATGTCGGGCGTAATGCGAGGCCTGCCACAATAGTCAACATTACTTTCAATAAATAATAGCTAGAACTGTACATTTAGAAAATATTTTATTGGGATTATACTACTTTAAGGTTGTTATTATGCGATAAAGTACTTTCAATGTTATCGTAACATTTCTTTAGTGGAATATCGCAAATGCAAATTAAAATTAGTTTGTACGACTGGCGTAGGCTAAGATATCTTGAGTAACTTTTTTCGTAAAACTATAGTACTTGGAGTAATCTTTAGACACTTTTATGTACTTGATTAATGTTTACAGTGTAATAGTACTCTTCTTCTAGTAAAAGCTTTGGTTACGCTCCTCTTCACAAGTCTACAAAAGTGACAAAAGCTTTATATTGACGTTTCTTTAGATATGATTTTGTTATTCTCATTTTCGTTGTCAATTCTTCCCTTTGAAAATATCATGTTTTGTGCATCACTTATACATCTGCTGGTTTGTCAAAGAAAGCTGCAATAACTTGAGGATGCATGTCATAGTGAAGACAATACGATCACAAATTAGTATGGGAATAAGTACATTTCAAATAGTCTCCGCGTCCTCTCCTGGCAACAATGGGGAGTGCGGGTCAGTTTAAACGAGACTGAAGACTGTAACATCAGAGTTGATTAGGAGACTTTGTGGTGAAAGTGCAAATGAGTGCAATGGAAAAAAAATAAGTTCAATAAAAAGGACAACTTTCTGAACTCCCATTTCTTATAACAAACATCAAACAGCTGACCCCCGAGTCCCCTCGAAGGCAGATGTTACGCGGTCTTGTGAACGGCAATGTGAAAAAATGCACTGAGGTGAAAAGAGGCGTCCGTGAGTCAGCGTGAACTTTCTCTGAACTCTCTTCTCGTAGGCAGCTTTCTATTTTTTCCCCCCACGTTATCAGTTGTTGCCTTTGTGGTCTTTAGAATGGCTTCCCAAACACCTGTCTGCGCCGCACGTTTAGCGCAGCGTGGCTACAAATCACTGTTGCAAATTGAAAATAAATTGGCTGCGATGCGACCACAGACCGGTCAGACAGGGGAGCGCACAGATACACCCCTTGACGCAGTCCCCGCCTTTCAATGCCTTTCTCAAACCCAATGAGTCATCGGAGGAGCGGCAGCATCCATCGTAAAACAAACTGGACTATTTTAGTACAGAACATTTAGGCTATGATTATGAAAAGCTATGGCGACAAACGTGGCAATTACAACAATGTGTTTTCGATATTCATGGTGACCAACACTATTCCAACCCCCAAAATAAGGCGGTAGTTAACCAGGTCGGTAGATCTTTTTGGTCAATCGGAGCATCTCACATTTTGTCACACATTTCAAGCGATCAATATAAATGCACTCTCTCTCCCCTCAGTTATCCTGACGTCTTTGGTGACGTGCTTCGACAATCCTTTGCATCTCATTTTCTTCATGGCCACTTCTGTCGAGGAATTGGGGAAACACAAAATTAATATCTACTATTCATGGGTCCGATGTGACGTCAGACACTCGTTGCTACTGCCATCTTGAGGACAAAAGCTGCACGCTCACTGTGGGCTGTTTCAACAAGAAGTCTCAGAACAAAAAGTTTATTTTCTGTAACATCCCCAAAGACCCTGTTTGTCACCAGCAATGGCTTACTGTGGTCAGGAGGGACCAGTTGACCAAATAAACCACTCCAGACTTAAACTGAACTGTTTCAGGTGCACTTGCCTCCCAAAAAGGAGATCATGGGTTTGATTCCCGGGCCAGACCAACATCACATGATCTCTCTGGGTGGAGTCTGCATGTTCTCCCCGTGTTACCGTGGGTTCTCTCCGGGTTCTCCGGCTCCTCCCACCGTCCAAAGACATGCATGTGTTAGGCAAAATTGGCAACTCTAAATTGGCCCTAGTGGATGAAGTGAGAGTGAATGGCTCTCTGTAATGTCTATGTTGGCCCTGCGACGAGTTGGCCACTGTCCAGGATGTACCCCGCCTAAGGCCCAAAGTCACTGGGATAGGCTCCAGTCACCCGCGACCCCGAAAGGGAACAAGCGGTAGAAAATGAATCAATGAATTAATGTTTCATGTAGTTAGCAGTTGGCTAATGCTAAATTACATATTATTGTGCGGCTAATAAACGTTAGCATACTTGCATATTTTTTTAACAAGCCTAATCTCCAACTGTCTGGGTGTTTATAATGTATCATCAGACACAAAGGCCGTGTTCTTGAAAGCTTTGAGGGCTTGTCCGGTTTAAATTTTTGTAGATAGCTTTAGATTGGGATCAAAGCCTATAACTTCTGTCTTCTTGAAGTATCAACCCTTTTCATTTTCAATTGACCATCTAACAGCGGAGATAGACAGCATGTCGTGACGTCTTGAGATTGAGAATCAATTCCGGACACACATTTTTATCGCTTTCAACTCTGTAAATATTGACGTGCCATACCTCATTTTAAAGCTCACAACCAACAGAATCGAGTCAGTGAATTTATTTTAGATTCCAAGCATTTATTTTGCACTATTTCCAGATATTCCACATATCTCTTGTGTGAATAGCCTAACTAGAGCAGTTCACAAACGACTTCTCTTACGTAAATACACAAACTACTACACGGAGCCTTATTCTACTTTGACGATGATTATCACCTCATGCAACAGTGGCACCATTATAAATCACATGACACAACTGCATCATTTGAAATCAGTTGTTCTGAATTGAGAATTGCCACTTTCACAGACGCTAGGGAAAACCAGACCTTTTCCCTGGCCTAAAAAAGTCACGACAGTCCCCCAAAAATGAGTTATGACGGTTGCACGTCTTGGCTGGCCCTTCCCCTGGGCTCTCCCGCCGAGTACGAGTGCATGTGTGTTTAAGTATGACCCGTCTGCCAGCCTCTCGTGTCGACCGCGTGTGGCCTAAAACGTCTCCCCGTTGCCCGGAGTGTTTCGCCCGCTGACAGCTGGCTGACTACACCAGAGTGACCGGAACGTGCCAAATCGCGCCATCTGGACCCGGTCCCTCCATCGAGTCCTTGCAAGAGAACGCTCGAAATGTTGAAGAAAAATAACACAAAATCTCTGCGTATCCTCGTTTTTTTCTCCCCCCCGCGGACATGTTCCTCTTTGGCCTCATCAGCATGCGGCTACCGTGGACAGGGAAGATAACGCCGCCGACTCGGAGCGGCGCTAATGCTGTCATTATGGCATGTAATGTCCGTTGTCGGCAATCAGTGGCAGAGAGGGTCACGACGCCGAAAGCGGGGAAGGTTTTACGGACGGGTTGTACGGACAGGTTTCCCTCTCTATTTGTTTTATTTATTGTTGAATTCTATATTTTTTGCAATTATTGTCTCGTTGGCAGTATTTTGGGTCTATTTGCCGTGCGTAGGTGATTATATGGACTAGGGTTGTCAAAAGTACCGATAATTAGATACAAATCGGTACTAAAAACAAGTATTGAAACCAGATACTCATTTGAACAAGTGTCAATGCTAAATAAAATGACATAAACAGGATAAAATTTGACCTTTTCTGAAGAGTTTTAGAATGAGCTTGAGCTTTGTCACAATCCGAATATACGACAACATTGTAACGTAAAGAAAGTACAATGTCTTATTTATTTATTTCATATGGACATATCGCAACTACGTTTTGTGAGCGGCTTTAGCCCGACTCTTGTTTTGTGTCTTATTATCATTATCATTATAGTAATTGTATATAGTATTCAACCTAGTCCTTAGTATCAAAATTGAGTTTTTATCTTGACACTAAGATGCACGATCCAGCTTTTTCAGTGCTGATATAATACTAATACAATTATTAATTATGCCCAAACCAACACCAACTGAGACAATCAAAGTCAATTATATTTCCTTCCTAAAATACTCACAAAAATATTGATATGATAGATAGTAAATAGTCCAGTCACACCAGGTGATCGGCCTAACCCTGAGGCGACTGGACCTGATCCCTGACCCTGCACATTTTTCCGGGGGGCGTCCCCAAAGCCCTGCGTTTGACTCGCCCTTTAGCGCCGCCGGGGGAAAGCTGTCAGGAGCAGTGAAGTCTGGGAAATCTTGTTCAGGAGTATCTGAAGGGAATACGCTTGTGCGAATGGTTTAAGGTGATGGATGGATGGAAAAACCTACAGGAAAGATAAACATACAAACTACACCATCAAACGTTCAATGGGAAAAAGACAGGATTGACCATTGAGCACATTCAAGCAATATTAATTATGGTAATAACCACTAATGATCATTTTAGTAGTTGACTAGTTTATTTCAATTGTGTTTTGAGACTTTTTAAATGCATTATCAGCCAAATAAAGGTTGAAATATGCGGACTGAAAGCTTACACATAGAGAATATTTACCAAAAAAGGTGTATTATTGACAAAAAATAGAACAGAAATAGTTGATTCATTATGGCCTTTTGATTTAATAATGTCACTGTCTTTGTTATAAAAGCTATTTCCGCGCGTGTGTTAGAGTTTTTACAGTTTCGATTACGATCAAAATGCAACTACAATTATTTTTTAATAGTCAACACAAGCTGATTAATCATTGCCTCTCAATTATAAGTACGTTTTAGGTGACATTCCACTTGAACCGGGCTTTGAAGCACACATCACTAAACTAAACGCATATTTTCACATACTTAGTTTCTCATTTCAAAGGATAATAAAATAAATACATAAATAAACAAGCGTCCAACAGACTTTGACTTTGAATATATTGAATAAGACATTTCTAAATGTACCGGGACTCTGTACAGCCACCGTAGAATACTGTATTTTCCGGACTATAATTCGCAAATTTTTTCATAGTTTGGCCAGGGTGGAACTTATTCTCCCGAGTGACTTATATATGTGTGATATTATTCGTTATTTTCACACTGACAACCACAAGAGGGCGCTCTAGGCTCTAAGCAACGCAGAAGAAGAATCTGCACTTCCTCTGCCTCTGGAGTTTGTGGAGTTGTTTAGAAGTGACACAGAGGAAGAAGAATTTAATGGATTTAGTGATTTGGGGTAATACTGATGCTTTGATAAACTTGTTAGCATGTTCTTTATGCTATAGTTATCTGAATAACTGTTAATATGTTACGTTAACATACCAGACACTTACCACAGTTCTGTCTGTGCGTCATGTAGCTGAAGGTGTTAGCGTTAGCATACGTACATCTATTCACCATGTTCTCTCATCTGTTATTATTTTAAATTGCTTTCAAGATGAAATGTCTGCTCTTGGTCTTGGATTTCATAAATAAATTTCCCCAAAGGCGACTTGTACTCCAGAGCGACTTATATATGTTGTTTTTTTCTTCTCTATTATGCATTCTTTTGGCTGGTGCGACTTATGGTCCGGAAAATACGGTATGTTTTTGCAGGATTCAGTGCCTTTTGTATGAAACCATTTCAAACACGACGCTCCTTAAAAACCCCTGATCAAAAGGTGCAGACGGCCTTCTCTCATCCTCTCGAGGCTTTGAAGCACTCAGGGTCAATCGTGTTGACTCTGTCCACTTCCTGCCGCCGCCGCCGCGCATGAAAAGAGACACGCTTTTAATTACGCACTTGTTTGCCGTTGTCATTTTTGTCACCTAAATGGATCCCGTGAGGTTTTTATCCGTCCCCGTGCGCGCACCGTTTCATCTGTCATTACCAAGCACTCAGCCGGGCTCATTTAAGGCAGCAGACGGCGCGGCTCCCTTTTGCCCGTTCTGTCTTTTGCTCTGATATGATGGGGATGAAATGGTGAGCGACGTTAAGTGCCAATGCCGTGCGCTTAATGGTGCAGAGGCCGGGAAGTGAGCGCTTCACGACGCGCCACCGTTCTATAGCGATCTTTCCGACGCTGGCGATGCTCTGTCTCAACATAAAAAGAACCAGATCTGACCTTTTCTGAACAGTTTTATTGATAACTTGATCTATATCCAGATCCAGTAGATACGTTTTATTCTTCTTATTTGTTTTGATTGGACGAACGGCTAAACATTACGATCAAACTAATCGAAACAACGAAAAACAGTCCGTGACCAGGAGGATGCAGAGGCTTATCTTCCTCTATCTTCCCTCTTCCAGACCAAAAGCGAAGCACATTAATGGACTTTTATCCAAATATGCAAAACGTTACTGGACTTACATCAAAACGGCACCACGTTATAATAATTACAGCTTAATTGGCCTTAACAAAGCATGAACAAAGATTAATTAACATTTAGCATGATTCAGGCTTAGTAACTACTTTAATTTATTAGAATTAGAATATAAATTAAGTCGTTTCTAAGCCTGAATCACGCTTAATAAACTATTAGCTCAGACTTTACTATGGCAGGAATAAGTGTAGTCTTTATAAAGTGTTACCAAATACACAAACATGGCTGACAAATACTCTGTTTTGTAATTTCTGTATTTTTAACCCGGAAAATAGAAGTAGCTCGTTTTATCGTCGCTGCAACTGTTCCATAGTTTATTTCCTTTGCTTGACAAACAGCGTTCTTAGCTACATGTTTACTCTCTCTGGATGAACAAAGATTAAGGGATTCGACTATGTTTAATCTCATACATGAACCTCATATTAAAAAAAAGTACTTTTATTTTAAGTCTGAATCCGTATCGAGCAAATAAAAGTTATTATTATTATTATTATTACTTTAAGCCTCTTGCACTCCACAAAGTCTAAATAATGTCACAATATTCTGCTAATCCTTTTGCAGAGGTGAATATATTTGTAAAGTTGTAGATTTAAAAGGATTCTTGGACGCGGCGTCGCCCGTTGGTTCGGTCTAATCTCTCCCTCGGACGGTTTTTGAAGAATCCTTGAGCGATGGTGTCGTTTTATCACCGAAAAGCTTGTTTTAAAGTGCAACCTATTTTCATCAAAACTGTAATTTATTTTTATTCGAGCTTTTATAACACACAAGAAACTGCAATAGCCTAAGCAAACGGAATAGCTTAGCATTGACAGGTGTTAGTGACGCAATTAAGGGACATTTGGGTAGATTTCTTAAGGAGATTATGTGCCCTTGGGGTCATGACACCGGCGATGATCTCTATCGCCGCGGAAACATGCTGGGACGCCATGCGGGTCACATCTGTGGAGAGGCAAACCTGCTTTTCAAGTTATTTTTTCAGCATAACCATTAAACCACCCATAGATGATCTTTTTACTCATTTTACTTCCGTTTTACTACTCATTTTTACTGTAAAGAGTCACTGTTTTCTTTATGACACATATTGCATCTTTAAGTCTAGATATGACTGAAATAATATCAAATGGAGCGTGAAAGTCTCAAAACAATACAAAAATCAAACGTACCTTCTGTAACAGCACGCAATGTATTCATGTTTAAAGTATTTACTCTTTTTTAAAATGTAAATAAAGTGCCATTCAAACGCGCACAAAGCATCATCTTAGCTCTTTTATTCAACATAAAAGCCATGCATGTTCTCCCACTGTTTATTACACGCCTTCAACCAGATCTGCTCCTATTGTTCGCCGTTACAATGGAGCACCCGGGGCCATTTCTTTCCATACACGCCGTCATCTTAAACCTCCGCGTACAGGTAATTGAATCAAAAACCCCACAGCGGGCCATTTCCCACCATTTTCCACACTGCTCCTCGTCTCTTTTCCGTGCCCTAATGCCATGTAGACGGCTGCGGCGGCGAGGCTCCGAGTGTCACGGGCGCTTTGTGAAAGACCGTTTGCGCGAGCCCGCTTTGTCACTTTCTCTTCCCGAACGGCGGGCTTTAGCGGCACTCTCGAGCCAATTTGGAGATGTTGAAAAGTCCCCGCTGACACTTTATGAAGGCGCTCGATTTTGTCTCGTTGATTCGGCGTCTTCAAAGTTGGAGGCAACGACACCAAAGTATACGTCGAATTGTAGCTGCAATATTGGCAAAGCTGTACGTTTTTAGATCAACGCTCGAAACGCATTTATTCAGACAAGTTTTTAACACTCGGTAATGTCGTGACACTTCATTTTGTACAGCATGTTGTATTGTTTACACTGTTAAACGTATTGTATTATGGTTTTATGCTTTTGTAATGCTGCAGTTTATTCTTTTATGACATTTCGATTCAAAATATGCCACTGACTTTGTTAAAAAAAAAAAATTGTTTTAGAGTTTTTAAAGTCAAGATTAAGAACATCAAACTATGATTAGGCTACCCCAAATAAATTGTCTGTTTGCTGTAACCCGAGTCAACATTTTTCAAGTGGGTCGGACGGTAGGCAAATTCTCATTTTTTTTACCTTGAAGGCCAAAAAAAAGATCCAAATTTTATTCGACATGGCGGTTTAGAATAGACTGGTCGGTGAGTCGGCGAAATAATTGAAAAATAAAAGATTTTGACATTTTATCAACAAAATGCAGATTTTTTTTTGTTGAAAAATGTTTCATACCGGGTCGGTCGGGTTACGGCATTTTATATTGCTCAGCCTTATGATGTTTTTTTTGTGTGTTGCCGCACTATTCCCACGTTATTTTAAATGTATTTGTCATTTACTCATTTGACATATTTGATTAAAGCTATTCAAATATCAAATACCCCGTTTTTTTGTGCTCTGGATAGAGAAAGGACTTTTTAGGCAACCTGGTCTATAAAATACGTCTGTAAAAACATTTCCTGGTTTCTATGAAGGGTTACTAAGTTATTTTTAGACCATAGTAGCGCGAGTGCATGGTGCAGTTTAAGAAGAGGAGCAGAGTGTCTGAGTCGGGTCCCTCGGCGGCAGCTGGGGCGGTAAATCTGCCACTGAACTCTGTCTGGGCGCCTCATTAGAGCTCCCAGTCTACAGAGGAGGCTGCTCACACCATTACAGCCCATTAAACTGCTGTTTGTGTTGCCACTGCACAGCCAGTGAGGAGGCGGAGCTAGTGCGTAAATCCAGACATGTCAGACTGTGGGCGGCGCCGCGCACAAGGGGGACGAAAGTCTCGAACGTGTAAATAAAATGTGTAAATTAACCCAAACTTTACAATCCAATGACTTGAGGAGCGTTTTAAAGCAAATTTTGAAAGGAAAATAACATGTTTAAATCTATATTATTGAGATAATAATCATTGTTAGCTTACTCGAGCACTTTGAAAGAGTCTGTTTTCACCTACCCCGCATCTCAACCCATTCCTCTGTACAAAAATCAGACTTTTGGGAGTCAAAATCTGACTTTTGGTTTGAAAAATGTCGACCATTCGCTACAATGAAATGAAGCTCATCAATCCTGCATTTTTGAGCATGAAGAGTTTCTCTTATGAATCAATTTTAGCTCAATATTGTGGTTTTACAGTCAACCAAATCTAAACTAATGATCTTTGTGTGTCATAGTTCAACACTAAACCTCCAGGAACAAATCATATGTCATTGACGAGCGGCGCTGACTGTTCCTATGCAGACAGCGTGGTGACAATGCTAGTTATACATTTGTGTGGCGGCAGAAAGTAAATACTTCTTATTCATGCAGTTCTCATAAACACAAACAACACCGCCTTTTACTTGCACTTGAGCCAGGCACACACTTTGCCTTTGTACAGTCACAGCACGGGGCTGGCTGCAACAGTACGGTAGCTTTACGTAGCATTACAAAACATAATAGAAGTGAACGGTGGCAGCTTTCTTGATTTTAGATTGTGTCAGATAGATATTCTAAGAAAGAAGAACGAAAGAATGGAAAATGAAGTGGTGAAGGACTGACTGAGGCGTAAGATGTTCTGTCATGTCAGGATAGCACAATGACACTTTAGCGTAGGCACTTCTCTTTTCTCTCACTATAACTTGAGTACTTTTCAAGTGTAATGTCAAACAGCCCTTTTGTGCAGTAAATGCCCTTTCGTAGCACCGCGCGGTCTACGTATAGGGCTTTACGAGTACAAAGCATGACCAAACTGTATTTCACATTTGAATAGCCTCATTCTGAGCTGTGGCTTCTCCTTTTAGTGTTATCTGTCATCTTTGCCAAAGACACTGAGCGCCAGTCCAAAAGTCTCTCCCGGTTCTTTCTTCTTCAAAGTCACCTTAAAGACGCTAATCCTAAAGTGCAGATTAGCATTAGCCGCGTGTGTGAGTGATCGTGGTGTGAGAACGTGTGCCAGCTGCAGTGGTGTTTGGTCCTCTGCTGCTGCTGCCGCTACGTGTGCTGCTGCTGCTGCTTGTGCTGCTGCTGCTGCTGCTTGTGCTGCTGCTTGTGCTTCTGCTTGTGCTTGTGCTGCTGCTGCTGCGTGTGCTGCTGCTGCGTGTGCTGCTGCTGCTTGTGCTGCTGCTGCTGCTTGTGCTGCTGCTGCTGCTTGTGCTGCTGCGTGTGATGCTGCTGCGTGTGCTGCTGCTGCTTGTGCTGCTGCTGCTGCTGCTTGTGCTGCTGCTGCTGCTGCTGCGTGTGCTGCTGCTGCGTGTGCTGCTGCTGCTTGTGCTGCTGCTGCGTGTGCCAGCTGCAGTGGTGTTTGGTCCTCTGCTTCTGCTTGTGCTGCTGCTTGTGCTGCTGCTTCTGCTTGTGCTGCTGCTTCTGCTTGTGCTGCTGCTGCTGCTGCTGCGTGTGCTGCTGCTGCGTGTGCTGCTGCTGCTTGTGCTGCTGCTGCTTTTGCTGCTGCTGCTGCTGCTGCGTGTGCTGCTGCTGTGTGTGCTGCTGCTGCTTGTGCTGCTGCTGCGTGTGCCAGCTGCAGTGGTGTTTGGTCCTCTGCTTCTGCTTGTGCTGCTGCTTGTGCTGCTGCTGCTGCTTGTGCTGCTGCGTGTGCTGCTGCTGCGTGTGCTGCTGCTGCTTGTGCTGCTGCTGCTGCTGCTTGTGCTGCTGCTGCTGCTGCGTGTGCTGCTGCTGCGTGTGCTGCTGCTGCTTGTGCTGCTGCTGCGTGTGCCAGCTGCAGTGGTGTTTGGTCCTCTGCTTCTGCTTGTGCTGCTGCTTGTGCTGCTGCTTCTGCTTGTGCTGCTGCTTCTGCTTGTGCTGCTGCTGCTGCTGCTGCGTGTGCTGCTGCTGCGTGTGCTGCTGCTGCTTGTGCTGCTGCTGCTTTTGCTGCTGCTGCTGCTGCTGCGTGTGCTGCTGCTGTGTGTGCTGCTGCTGCTTGTGCTGCTGCTGCGTGTGCCAGCTGCAGTGGTGTTTGGTCCTCTGCTTCTGCTTGTGCTGCTGCTTGTGCTGCTGCTGCTGCTTGTGCTTCTGCTTGTGCTTCTGCTTGCGCTTGCACTTGTGCTGCTGCTTCTGCTTGTGCTTCTGCTTGTGCTTCTACTTGTGCTGCTAATGCTGCTTATGCTGCTGCTGCTGCTGCTGCTGCTGCTGCTTGTGCTTCTGCTTGTGCTGCTAATGCTGCTTGTGCTGCTGCTGCTGCTGCTGCTGCTGCTGCTGAGTAGCTGAACACAGGGCAGAGGTGGCTCTCATCCGCAACCGTTCTGCAGTGTGACTCAGCCAACGCCAACCCGACTGGTCCGGTGCAATAATATGAATAGCATTATCTTTTTTACTAACTTTTCCTCACCTAGAAATGACTTTTCATATGGTTTAGTCTTATGTTAGTTCAAGTTTAATCAACATCATGGCCAATGAGACAAAGACTTAATACTGACTCCAGCCACTAGGTGTCCGAATGAAAAAGTGTTTTTCTCAAGATTGCTAAATTTATGTTTTACGTTAAAATGTATAAAGTTTGTGTTTTGCAAGAATGAGTTTGACTTCAGGGCGTTTCCATGTGTCAGCTGCATTGGTGTCCGTTTGAACTTCCACTCAGTCACTCTTTTGCATCTTTCTCCATGAATATGAGGCAGATTAATATAAAATCCAAGACATTTTGTAGCTTGACATCAGCAAAACAAGGCTGTGTGGCTGCCATTTCCCCCTGTGGTCCTGATCCATGCATCTGTTTTTTCTAATTCTAAACCTAACCAAGCCCTCTGCTCACTGCTTGCACTTCATAGTAAAGAGAAAACAGAAATGTAACTTACAATGAAGACAAGAAGATGGCCAGCTATCCTGAAAAGTGACATAGTGCACCTTTTTAATCACAATCAAAGCTGCTCCAGCCTCTCTCTTCCTCCTCTCTCATGGTGAAGTGTGAAGAATACCAAACTCACCATATGGTCCAACACCTGCAGAGATCCGTGACACACACGAGCGGCAGAATGAATGTCCACAAAGAGCAGTCATTGATTAGACCACAGCTTCAACAGAAAATCAGGTTTTTGTTTTAGACATCGACTTGAAGAAGACATGTTTATGACTATTTTTAGAGTATTCTGCTTGTGTTTTTTCAACTTTAGGCAGAAGACCTCTGTTGATTTGAAGCAAAGTACAGGCAGCTGTAAGATTTGTTGCTGTCTTTCTGAACGATTGCGATGTGGCTGAACAGAAGCGTAGTTTTGAAGCTGCACTGAATGACAGAACTTCATCCAAACGGGACTCGATCTTCCGACCTCTGTCGCACCATTGGTCCGTAAAGCTTGTCAAGGGAAACTGAAATCTAGGGCTGTAGAAGTCAACAAAATGAGTTCTTGATTGACAAAAGACCCGTGCATCGATTAGCAAACTAAATGGAGCAAAAACTCTCAAAATGATCAAAAACTAATCACAAAGAAGAATGAATAAACAGCATCTTCAGAGGTGAAAATGCAGATTCAACTGTCCAGTCACTCCCAAAACTCCAGTAAACTCCCTCCATGTGTTCTCCTTTCTGCTGTTGTGCATAAAAATACCTATCTTCCAATTAAATGTTGACTGATTGAATAATTTAACGATTGAAGCCCTTTTGAAATCTTTCTAAATTAGTCCCAAATTGTCATGCAACTCTGTCTTTTGCATTGAACACATTAAAACAACAGAACTCCTGTTTGTTGAATAAAACAGGAGGACGTTTTGTGGAGGTGTAAGGTGAGAGGCCGCTGTAGTATTCGATGGAGTGGGTTGAATGGAAGCTTATGTAACGTTCATTTGACGGATGAAAGGCTATTTTGTAATCCAGGAAATGTTCACCGTTTCGTTATCCATACGAAAACGTAGAATTGGTCATAGTTATTGCCCACTTTCCTCGTATCCACGTCCGTCTTTGCCTTAGTGACAGAGGAAACGTGACTCCTGGGCTTTAGGTTTCAAAATTTGTGTAGAGTTTGTGGCTGGACAGGGGCGATATCCTGCAACGCTCGCCCAGAAAGAGGACCCCCCCAACCAGCACCTATCACCCAGTACTCGGCTTCGGCCCCACACGGACAGGAAGTGCTTGGGTGTCAGCTGTGATGTCATCTGAGCGTGACACAGGCAGGACAAGATGGCACCTCCTGTAGATTCGGCCAGGAGCAAAGCCAAAACCGCGACCCTTGGCTTTTGACTGATGGGATTATGCTAATAGATCCAGCTGTCCTTTCAGAATGTTACTGTAACTGTGTCATAACTACCGGAGAACCATGTTATAGCCTTCTTCTCTCATCAAAAACTTTGTTCTTGCTGTATTCTGCTTAATTTACTCTTGTTTCAGTCATCGTCTTCTCTGGGCCTCACAAAAACACTCACATTTCCCAGATTTGTCACATCAATGGCGGTCCGGAGGTCCCCCATGCTGTTTTTCAGTCCATAAATCATCACCAGACTCATTCTGAGCATTTTCTGCCTCAAATCATGCTCATTACAACTGCGTGCTTGTTTTAGCATGGTGACGTGTGCTAGCTTTTGTTTGTTTCTCCGTGGTAATTCCCTCTGCCACCAATAGATGGAGTTCTAAAGGCCAAATCCTGATGCGGGAACAACTTACTGATAGAAAATAATGTGTGGTTTTCAGTAGTGACATTATTTTAAGTTCCAAGACCCGTTACAACCCAAATAAATAGTTAATTTCTGGCGTTATTATCGCTCAAAAACAGTGAAAAGCATGAGCTGTAACTGTCAGACCTGTAACGTTACCTGGCCTGCACTACCTGCTTGTCTCCATGGTGATAGATTAGGTTAATGCCAATGTGGAGACACCAAAACAAATGACACGGTGCGCTTTTTAATTACTTCAAAGGCTTTACAAAAACAATGCCTCATGAGGATCAAATTAACTTGAATATAGCCAAAACTTAATTAATAATGTAATGAATTTGATCACCTCAAAAGCCTCTATTCAAGTTTGATTCAAATTGGACGAGGGACTTGAAACGGTCGTTAAAGGCTGGAAACATATCGCATTCTCCCTGTGAGAAAACTGTTTTTCCGGTGCAGGTGTGAACGTGTTATTTTCCAGTTTAAAAGCCAAATTTTACACAATTTGTCTCCAATTATATAGAGCAGATCTTACAAACAACTACCGTAACATATGCATTGCAAAAGTGATTCAATGTTCAAACGTTAATTCAGAAAATTAATCTTGGTTTGAGAAGTTTTGAACAATTTTACTTTTTCATCAGTTACTTTCTTTCTTTCTTTCTTTTTGTCTTTTTTTACACTCTTTATTTATCTTTCCTTTTTTAAAGACAGGATTGGGTGAGAAAATTGCACTTAATGTGTTTCTTTTTTTTCTTTTTTTTTAGTACTATTTACTCCTGGACTAATCTGGGACTGGGACTAAACAAGGACTAAACCTGGACTAAACAAGGACTAAACCTGGACTAAACCTGGACTAAACCTGGACTAAACCTGGACTAAACCTGGACTAAACCTGGATCACACCAGGACTACACTAGGACTAGAACAGGATAAAACTAAGTTGATATCAGGACTTAACTTGGCTTCAGATCATTTGACTAGAAACAAGAATTTAAATACTGAAATCAGTACATTTTACAAAATGAAACACCTCTAAAGTAGTCAAACCTAGTTCTTGTCCTTTTAACTGTAAAACCTTGGCTGTTGTGGCGTACAATTGTGAGTTTACGAAACATAAACAGCTCATAAAAGAAAGCACTGTCTCTTGCGACATCTCGTTATTTGCAGACTTCAAACGGTACACAAATAGATCAATAGACCCGGTTGAAAGCCATCGCACGGAGCATTCGTCATCTCCGACAAACGATGCGCAGAACCCAATGTATAGCTCACGAAATGGCCCATTATACGAGATTATCGACGGGAAATTAGATAAGGTAAACAACGTAACTCGATAAACGCGAGCGGATCAGGCTGGCGGGGCGGGGAAGGAGCGTTCTATTGAGAAAACGCCGCCCGAGAGATCGGAGCGAGGACGAGAGCGTAATGACTTGAAAGATGGAAAGGAGATACAGGAAGCTATTTGACGCCGGGGCTTTTGTTGGAGTGGTCGGCCGTAGCAACCGGGCGACGTTGTTTAGCCGTAGCCCCGTGCGTCACTGCGGGCCAGGCTTGCACATTGGCACAGGGGCAGGGGACGGAGCGCATGGAGCACACAGGAACACATGGCCCCGGCGATAATGATCTCACATTGTTGTGTTGGGGCTGATGTCAGTGGTGACCTCCGTGGTATTTCTCTACCGGACCGGGTCATTTTTATTTACAGATCTGACTTTTACACTGTGGGAAATTTTCTCCTTAAAAAACAAACCGAAAACCTACAAAAAAACACCTGATATTGGATAGTTACGTTTAATGTTATGTGTTAATGTGTTAATGTGTGTGAAAGATTTTGAGCAAAGCAATAACATCTCTATCAGTAAGAGTAGGTGGCGGAACCACCACCAGAACAATGACACTCTACACCTTTAAATATGAACGCAAACATGGTTTACAGTGCAGGTTTTGAGGAGGAGGAATACAAAAACATATTGAAAAGAACAGCTTAGTAATTATTCCTCTCAACTAAAGACGCATGGCATTTGTCTCATGTCGCAATTGTTAGATATTATACCTAAAGATACACTGAATTATTATACACTGAATTATTATACCTAAAGATACACTGAATTATTATACCTAAAGATACACTGAATTATTATACCTAAATATACACTGAATTATTATACACTGAATTATTATACCTAAAGATACTCTGAATTATTATACACTGAATTATTATACCTAAAGATACATTGGATTATTATACACTGAATTATTATACCTAAAGATACACTGAATTATTATACCTAAATATACACTGAATTATTATACCTAAAGATACTCTGAATTATTATACACTGAATTATTATACCTAAAGATACACTGAATTATTATACCTTAAGATACACTGGATTATTATACCTAAAGATACTCTGAATTATTATACACTGAATTATTATACCTAAAGATACTCTGAATTATTATACACTGAATTATTATACCTAAAGATACACTGGATTATTATACACTGAATTATTATACCTAAAGATACTCTGAATTATTATACACTGAATTATTATACCTAAAGATACACTGAAGTATTATACAAGATACACTGAATTATTATACCTAAACCTGGAAACAAATCGGTCAGTCTATGGTTAATTGGTAAAAGTTTACAATAATAAAAGTGTCACATTTCCGAGTCAACCAAATAAGGAAATATTAGTGTAGTTTTTAATACTCGCCAAACTAGGCTAATGCTAACTGTTTTGTTTCTGTTTATTAATATTTGCCTTTTCCACGTTTGCCGATTGCAGTGCAAAGTGAGCTTCACGAGGCACCAAGCTGTTTATTTTTACTCTAAATGTTAATGCAATTATGTCAGACAACACAAAAATCACTCAAATAAATACTATTCAAACAGTTTGTTTTTTAGCCGATCGTACCGGCTAATCACCCAGAAGTCACTTTACATCACCAAGTCGCCTTTGGTAACTGTTTGATTCATATCCAGGTAAAAACAATTACACGTTCTATAATAAAGCTATATTTAGGATGCCATATAACTACACTCACTGCATAAAATAGTAGTTAAATTGCACATTTACTAGCATTTTGAAGTGTGTTTCTATGTGTTGAGCCACCTCACTAATCCGACTGTATTTAATAAGATGTTACAGTTCTATATTTGCTGTTTTCCTTAGCTGGATATAGCTTAATCTCTCATGATATTGTTGAAATTGGCTGATGTAAACGTAAAGGCGGTTGACTCTTCCTGGTGGGTCTTCATTGTTCTAATTATTCCTGCGCCGTTTTCTTGCACCGCTCGCTTTCTAATCCTTTATCACAACGTTTCCTGCTTGGATTATCTTCCACCAAAGCGAAATCCTTCTCTTTTATTTTCTCATGGTCAGCCTGACTCCTGAAATAAGCCCTTTAGCACAGAAATGTCAGTGCGTCTCTCCCCCTGGATTACAGAAAAGAATGAGAGGATGCTGCTATTATTACTCTGTACCTTTTATGTCTCGCTCCGGCCAAATATGAACGCATTTGATGAGCGCTGAGGGGAATGAGGGATGTATTTATACCTCTTGACCTTTGGCGCTGTTTGAACTCCTAATTGGATTGTGTTGTAAACAGACAATCCCGGTAAACATGTCGTTAAATGGCCTAATTTTGGTAATTTATTAACAGCTATATTGAAAAAACTATGCACTTTTCAGTAATGGCGATAATATTTACAAGTATAAGGCTCATTACTAGTTTTAAAACCACAATGATAGTAAAAAAAAAGTGTTTGCATCGGAACTAACGGCTTTACTTTATTGGAGTTTCAGAGATAGTTGGTTGTTTTTGCGCACTCGGATGTACAAATGATTGTGCCGTATTGACAAAGTGCCAGATTGATGAGAGAAGTTGGTTTCAGACACTATAGTGAGTCAAGCCTCACATTAAAGGACAAATACTATGCATAATTAGCTTTACAAACATGCTCTTTAGTTCGGCATCTCATGTTTTAGAAGTAAAAAACAACAGTTTATAACAAAGAAAGTTACATTTGGACCTCTGCTACACACAGATAAACAGGTGCACAATTGTGTTTTTGACGGTCGGAGGGGAGAGGACTCGTCAAACTAGCGTGAATGAAGCTAAATGCTACTACAGGTATGTTTTTTATGAGTGTATGAGAATTATAGTACATGCTTAAAAGCTTGCTTAGTATCTGTCCTACAAATGTATTTCTGCATTGATTTGGGTTAAAATCACAAAACGATTTTGCAGCTTAACTGTAACTGTCAACATCAGTAAATATTATATGTACTATAAGTAGTAAGTAAGTAAGTATTTATAATAAAGTGTAATTCTTACAAACAATCCAAGGACATGTTTTATGATATTTAAAGGTGGAAAGTGAATCACATATCCAGATTTGGTCAATTTGCTGATTTTGGGCGCAATCTAAACTTTAAACGCACATTCAGACCAGCTAATGTTTAATCTGATTCGCTTTCAGATGTATAGTTATTAACAACTTCTTTTAATGACAAAAATGAACTCCAAAAGCTAAATGTCAGGGTCGTTGCCATTAATTATCGCTATCTGAGATTTCGGAGTTGCCCCGAGAGATGAATCCAGCAGACAATTAACAAATTACAAAAGCTGCAATTACTTGGGAGAAACAATGTCATCTGCCGAGAACAAAGAGCACCCGGCCTCAAAGTTTGTATCATAATAATAATTTGGATACGTTCGATTTTTCACATTTCCAGGCCCAGCTAAACTGTTGAATCTCTGTCATTGGTACCTCGATCACGGCTCATTGATGTAGACCAAATATGTGGCTGCCATGGAGATGAGTCACAGCTCGATTGAGGCGTAGAGTCTCCCTCAGAAGAGTTCGGAGCTCTCTGATGGTCGTGAAACGTTCTGGCTGCTCCGTTCTCTCCTCGTGAGTCTGTTGATGAGCTGCTTTTGGAATCGCTCCAGTCCGTGTCTGAGGCAGTGCAGCTCCAGCAAAGAGACACATGGAAACGTTACATGGAAATGTATTTCATATTAATGTGCTTCCATGTATAATACGATTACCAACTGTTCGGTTTGTGCTCTGGTTAACCCAGCTTCACTTATGAGTGTAGACTTTTTATCTCAGATAGTTCCTCTGGCTCCTCCTTAGGAACCCCAAGTCATATTCAGGTCATTCAAGAGACTGAACTAGGTCTTTCATGGGACCACACCCCTGTGAAACAAGCACAGAACCCTAACCCCAACCCTAACCCAACCATAACCATAACCTCAACCCCAACCCTAACCCCCAACCCCAACCCCAACCCCAACCCTAACCCTAACCCCAACCATAACCCCAACCATAACCCCAACCCCAACCCTAACCCTAACCCCAACCATAACCCCAACTCCAACCCCAACCCTAACCCTAACCCCAACCATAACCCCAACTCCAACCCCAATCCTAACCCTAACCCCAACCCCAACCATAACCCCAACTCCAACCCTAACCATAACCATAACCCCAACCCTAACCCCCACCCCAACCCTAACCCCAACCATAACCCCAACCCCAACCCTAACCCCAACCCCAACCCTAACCCTAACCCCAACCCCAACCATAACCCCAACCCTAACCCTAACCATAACCATAACCACAACCATAACCATAACCCTAACCCCAACCCCAACCATAACCCCAACCATAACCCCAACCCTAACCATAACCACAACCATAACCATAACCATAACCCTAACCCCAACCCCAACCATAACCCCAACCCTAACCATAACCATAACCCCCACCCCAACCCTAACCCTAACCCTAACCCCAACCATAACCCCAACTCCAACCCCAACCCTAACCCCAACCCCAACCCTAACCATAACCATAACCATAACCATAACCATAACCATAACCATAACCATAACCATAACCATAACCATAACCATAACCATAACCCTAACCCTAACACCTTCTCAAATAAAAGAACAATCGTTTCAGATCTGTGTATTGGGATTGAGCCATCATATTTTCAAATATCACCAAACATCGTATCGTGGGTCAAAGCATGACACATTATATCATGTCACGTCCAAATCTTTATTTACTCCTTCAATACTTGCCTTATACAAAGAGGAAAATACCTCTACACATCGACCCCCTCCAAAAATAAGCCTCTTAGTCCTAATTTGAGGACTTGATTATGAAAAGCTTTTCTCCCTTCTGAGTATTCTGTCTGTCACTTTCATCACTTTCTCATTACACGTCTTTTCAAAGCCCCCTGCTGACTCCCACTGCTTCAAATCTAAAGTCCTCGCTCCGGCCACTGGCACTGGGAAAAGCACCAGGTTCCAGGACATACAATGGCCGGCCGCGAGGAGCCATGAGTCAAGTGCCCTCAGCTGTTGCTAGGCAGTTCCACATGCTGTTTTCTCCTCAAGGCGTTTTTCAATAGCGAAGCAAAGAAGGCACCGGTGTAGAAACATATTTGGTATCCAGCTGGACTTGTTGCTGTTTGTGCTATTTGATCCGTGGCCTCTCGAGTGTCGGGCCAGAGAATCAGCCAGCTGCACGGGGCGATTTGGAAAAGTGTGGCTCGGGATTCACGCGGCGTTCTAGAGTGTGGAAATAGGCCAACTCGATGTGGCAGTTGGAGATAGCGCGGTGGACCTTATAGTCTCATACTGCGCACTGGTTTGACGAAGTGCAATTTATACTGAGGCGAGAGCAACAACAAAGATGGCAGAAAAGGTGAATGTAAAGTGGTTTGATTAGGTTTAGCTCCACTATGTTACAGAAACCTGGCGGCCAGATGCTATATTTAAGTCATCTTCATACGTGTATCACTCTGAATTGAAGCCCTTTTTTGCTGAAAGCGATTGGGAAATGATGGAATTTCATGATGAATATTTGAAGCTGATTTGACAACTTTCCCTTTGATTTGACCTTTGGCAAGCTGCCCTGTGGCTGGTCCAGTCTTCGGTGGTTCAGGCTCACTCGACACAGCGTGATTCTGGCCAAATGATGGATTGTGTGAACTCACAAATATGGTGAGAAGTCATCTTTCCGACAAGGTGATCCATACATATTATTGGATATGCTTACGTCACGATGCCCCTGCCATTTGGTAAACGTCTATACTCTCTGATCTCAGCAGCTAAGCCGGGATGGGCCTGGTTAGTATTGGGATGGAAGACCGCTGTGAATAATATGTGGGACAGCAGAGGCTCTAGACTGAATTATAATCTGCTCAAAAGTAAGAAGACGTTTGCGATAAGAGTTCAGTTTCTGCTGTTAAATGTTGTGGTTTGTAAAAAATATGATATCAAATCTACATTTAAATTGCATTTTTAAAGTCAGTGCCTCATCAGAACAGATCAGAAAGGTGTGTCTTGTCTTGGTCGAACTGTGCACCCAGATGTTCTGCGATTATCTCAGTGTTTTAATGAAAGAAAAAGGCCAGAGCCGCTGCTGATGTGGAGGTGCTGCACATCTGATGTTTACAGTGGCTCCAGGTGAGAGGGACACTTCACTCAGAGCACTAAGGTTTCACCGGCTGAAATATTCATGACACATTCCTGCAGATGGAGGCAGATAAGACGTGTCCTGCTGCCGCACTACAGGGGAGCGCCTCGTGCTTTGTATGTAAGCGATACACGTTAGATCAGATGTACGAGTGTAAGGGTCTTATGTTTATTCATGCAGAACAAAATGATGGCTGAAGGAAAACAGAAGAAAAGGAGCAGGCTGGAGTTAAACAGTAAAGACATTTTTAAAAACGTGAAATATGTTTTATTCTGTGTGCATATTTGATAGAGGCAGGAAAACAAAACTGAAAAGCATTGTTACAGTTTAAAGTGCAGATCTGATCCTTGTATCAAGAAGAACAAGACAACAGGGACGTACAGTACATTCAACAAACACTGAAAAGTCAATAAAATCTTCACAAAAAAAAAAGTGTATGTATATTTTCTCCTAAAAAGTTGCATTTTGAGCAATACAAATAATGAAAAATTTGCTATAACGAAAGTATTGCTAACTTATGCATAGGAAGGGAAATGTATTTTAAATAAAAGCAGTTTTATTTAAATAATACTTGTACTGCAATCAAAAATGTATGTATCTTTACACTTTTCCAGGATTTTTTATCAAAACAAATCTATCGCTGCATGAGTAATAACTAATCCTTCCTTTAACATTTCCGTGTTATTTATTAGTATATTTTATTGTTTTATTGTTACCTGTAGGAGCTGCTGAAGTAATCGATATAAGCAGCATATTTACTTTTGTTCAATCGTTTGTTCATTAATGTGCATTGTCTCTGTTAAATGAATAAGTACATCATACAGAACACAAAAAACATTCAGTCTGATTTATACACACATCAGTGCAACAGTTTAACCATCGTCTAACCATTCTGGCAATTTTATTTGTACAGTACAATTCACACACAAATAATTCAGGAAAAGACGCATGATTACACATTACAAACAAATAAAAACATAAAAGACCATTCTAAAATATACTTTAAAAGAGTAGAGTGCAGATGAACACCTGTCAGTCAAATGCGCAGCCGAGCGAGACCGTTTTGTATCCGAACGTTGTCAATAACCGTCCGTCGGCATCAGAGATCGCGTATGAAACTCGACCTGAGCGCGGTCCGAGCCGTTTTGAACTGAGACGGGACACTGGAGAGAGCGAGCGCGTCACCGCCCCGAGACACCTGAACCACTGCCCCGCCGGCTCCTCCAGCGCGCACTGTCAACGCTCCGCTCATCCCCCGCAGGGACCGCCGCGGCTTTTCACGCCGATCTGTTTTTGTGGATTTAAGTGATGGACGCCGGCGGGACTTTGGATTTTAACTGATTTTTCAAATGGACTAAAATGGTTGGGGAGAGGTTTCGTGGAGGTGTTGCAGCCTGTGTGAGCGTCTCTGCGACTGGAAAGACACGGCACATCAGCATTGTTTTATAGCCTTCCTGAATCCTCGTCACGTGACTCGCCCGATCCACTCTAACCGGGAAATATAGGACGGCAATGGGATTTTTGAGGATGTGACTTTTCAATTTGCCACCCTTTTGAACCGCCGTCACGTTTTGAGCGGCAATGAATCAAATCAAGTAAGTTACAAAGTGGGAGGCTTACTAAGTACTTTTGAGTACCCAGTATGATGACTCGATCGTTATCCGGTCTGGACGGTCCCATGAGCCGGTACTGCGACCGCCGCCACTCCTGGGTTTGGTACGTCCTCGGAAACACGGGCAGATCTATACGTTTGAGTTTTTATTCGTATTATTTATTATTAGAGATATGCACAGATCACTCCTTCCACCTTTTTGATTCGATCACCCAAATGTTTAAAAGGACAGTTATTTAAGCGACGTTAAAGCAGTAGCCGTTCGGTTCAGTTCAGACTTTTGTGTGGAGTTGTGCATGTTCTCCCCGCATCAATATTATACACTTTTATATATAGATGTTATTCAATTTCCTGGATTGTCAGTAAAGTTATCAAAATCCATGGATATGCACACAGCTCTATGTACAAATATTTTGCAATAAAACAGCTATCATTGAATTAAAGATGGATTTGTTTATTGCCGGACTGTGGAACATTCCAGGCAATGCATTAACATCTTCGAGTAGCTGACAGACCCCTCCCCTTCACCTGAAAAGTTACGCAGTGCACCTTTAACTTCTAAACTCTGAAATAACAAAGCTTGCCTAATTTATGATGTTTCTTCTTCTTCTGTTTCTTCTTCTTGTCTTTTGAAAGATAATGTGCACCTACATTTGCCACACGGAGGCTTTATATTATTATTATTTTGTAATAATATTACGAAATAATAATAATATAAAATATATTTGTGAGAAAACAGGTATATTTGGTTAAAAGCACCGGGACAGGTTTGCTAACTGGGTCTTGGCAGAAGTGGGTTGTTAAAAAAAAAAAAAAAAAGTCTTCCAAGTTTTAAAATTCAGCACCACTTTAAATTACAACTCCTCTTTCATACTTTTCTTCACACACGTCCTTCCTCGACCGGTGCAAAACTGTGATTCATAATTACACATTTAAAATAGTGCACTTCAACAACGATCTCCTTTATTTCGACTACATTCGCTTCATTGTGAACTTACTGCGGTAAACAACACAAATTCTTCAGACAGAGAAACAGATCGGAGTGTGTGAAAAGTTGGCACTTCTCCTTAGCACCTCGCGTCATGTCAGCGCTCTAATTGTTGTGGGTTTTTAATTAATTTGGCTTCTGTTGTTGTGACGCATGAAACGCACAGGGACAAGCTGCGGTATGTGCGTCTCAGCTTAAACCCTTGAAAAATTGGTGCACGTGTCTCGGATGTCCAGCGTGGAACGTGATACAAGCAGGTTTCATTAACACAGAAATGTTTCCTCTGAGTTACACACCTCAAGAGAGTCACAGTAGAATTGCTGACTAGAATTAACTGATTGAAGGATCAAGACTAAATTAGCAAATAATCTGTGTTTTTCACATATTTAGGCCCAAGAAGTAGGAGTAAATCTATGCATATTTTGTGTCAAGATATCTGTACTGGGTCACACTTTGTAAAGGTTAAAAGTCCTCATAAATAAAGTGTATTATTACTATAATTATTACTTGTGAATAGACTATACACCATTAAAGATATTAATAAATGCGTCAATAGTGTTGTCAAATATTTAGACTTGATTGTATTTCATTACTTAACCATGTGCAATACGGTCATATTCATGTGCAATTACTGTCATACTCACAAGCAATTAAGGCCATATTCAGGTGCATATAACTGATGTAAATAAGAGTGTTTACTTACCATTAGTATTAGTATTATTTAGTCTTATGCTAGCTATTTCTCACTTTATTTTATTATTATTTACTTTATTTTATTATTTTATTTTATTTATTATTTTTTTTCCTCAATTCCCTATTAAGATATGAGAGGAGTTTTGTTAATAAGAGTTTTTTGTTTTGTTATAAGAGTTCTTCTATTAAGAGTTAGAGTTTTTTTGAAACTTCCTCTAAGTTAAATGTCCTTGCGTTGTAACACCGAAATTTCCCCATGTGTGGACAATAAAGGAACATCTTATCTTATTAAAGGACACATTATGCTAAATTGACTTTTTTGAGCATTGAAACAAGAGAAGAAAATATTTTCTTCTGTTTTTAAGTCCATAAATCATCTCCAGACTCGTTCGGAGAATTTATCCCGTCTAATCACAATCAGTACAACTGCATGGCTACCTAGCATCTCAGAGAAAACGTTCCAATTGTTTATTGTTAACCTGAGTAATTCCCTCTGCAGCCAGTAGATGGTACCAAACATCAGTTAGTGCCGCGGGAAACAGCAGAGACACCGATGTTAATGGTAAATTATCACTGTTTATACAGCGCTTTTCCAAATTCAAGGCACTCAACAACGCTTTTTATAAATGTGTTTTTTCTTTTAAAAGATGAGCACATTTAAAGGCTGATGACAATACAAATTATGCATAATACTTGTCCTTTAAGTAAACATTTTGGGACGATATCATAGGTTACGTGTCCATTTTCCTTCATACGTACCTTGTATATACTTCATATAGGCAAGATGCATGTGTCATGCGCTTTTCAAGGAAATAAGCCATCAAGATGTCATTTCCTAGACATGTGGGAGTTATTAGCATTATGCACTGAGTCATTGTATTTCTGAAAGGTTGTCGTGTCGTTGGGCAAGACACTTCACCCGTCTTTCCAGTGTTAATGTACTGAGTGAGTGAAGGGTCAGCGGTGGTACAAAACATGGGTACATATTATGTAAACTAGCTGTTAACAAAGGTATAATGTGTATCCCTCATCATTATCTTACTCAGAGTTGTATTGCATTGATTCATGTTTGTTTCAGTTAACCGGTATCGTCCTGCCTATTTTCACCTAACCCCTATCTCCGCCCACATCCCTGTGCTTAACGTTCAGACTCTGGGTCATAGAAGTACGGTTCAAACACACCACGTAGCCATTTTTTAACAATCAAAACAAGAAAATCCACTTTTAAAGGTCAGTACGAAGAGGCGGAGCGAGCGGCGGCGAATCAGCAGCAGTTTTTAAACAGGAAGTGAATGGACCTGTTTCATTGCACAATACGTCCTCTTTAAAAGGCCTGGTAACATGTTTTTGGATGCAGCGGTTGTGAGAATCCTCCCTCTTCGACACTAATCTCCTGGATCTTGTCAGTGCTAGTTACCCTTCGCACATCACTACCATCCGTGACGCCTTCCAGAGCGTGACAACGCGCAAAGGCCGAGCATCAGGGGCTTCCTTTGTAGCGCCGACGTAGTAGCTCTAAATATTTAAGCACGCGCGATCAGAGTTCCTTTGTGTGGGGATTTTGACATGAGAGAAACAGATGATATATGACGCACAAAGGTTTGTAGGACAAGGGGGGTTGCTGAGCGAAAGGTCGTCACGAAATCGCATGATCCGTACATAAAGCTGAATGATGTCATGATGTCAATACCTTTTGGAGGCAAGAGGGAAAATTGCCCTGTTATTCGTGATGTTGTTTGAAGAACTGGAACGACAGACAGTGCGTTTATACCTGAATTAGAGGATCCTCATAATGTCTTTGTGAGATATAAGACTCAGCTCTACTTTCAGTTCCGTGTATATTGAGAGAAAACAGTGTGATCGGGTCTGGTCCATGGTACAATCGATCTGTTTAATTGTTACTTGTTTACTCATTAGGTTCATCCAACAAAGGCAGGGCAAGTTTGAGTTAGGGACTAATCGAGCTCAGGAGAGTATGAATTCTAGCTTCTCAAACCCGGTCTTCAGATTGAAAATGACCTTGATGAAAGCCAAAACGCCCTGGTTATTATCAGAGTTTTGGAGTTAACAGATTTTAAAAAATAAGATTAGATGTGTAAACGGCAATTTTCTTTCTTTATGATCGTTGTCTCTCTGATTCCTCACATCAGATGTCGCAGTTTGCATGCCATTTAAATCATCTTTAAAAAATCCACAAATCGGATAATAATCAGATTATGGTGTGTCAGCATACAGCCCTTTGCAATGAATCACAATGCCTGGATACGGGATATACCGTAGTTTTCGGACTAGAAGTCGCACTGGAGTATAAGTCGCACCAACCAAAAAGTGCATAATAGAGAAGAAAAAAACATATATAAGTCGCACTGGAGTATGAAATGCGGTTGCAAGTGTGAAAATAACAAATAATATCACAGATAAGTCACTCCAGAGTTTAAGTATATAAGTATAAATATAAGTATAAGTTGCACCCCGGCCAAAACTATGAATAAAGTCCGGAAAATACGGTAATTTACTGACATATGTAGAATGGATATAGATGATTGTTAGCCCTATATACCGTACATATCTCATTGTGCCCAGCTCAGGACTCGATGTACTGTATTGCAAAACTCTTAAAAAGTCATTATTTGTCTTTCTCCCAACAGTAAATCTAATAAATCATTACCAGTACTTGTTTTTTGCTCCGTACGCTCATATTTTCATCATTCTAGTTGCACAATATGTCGATCAAGCTGGCGTGAAAAGTCTGAATCACGCACATATCCAGGACCTTTGCAAAGCTAATATTCCCGAGCACATTGACGCTAATTGAAGACAGGTTTTTGAACCAGACACGCTATCGTTGCCCTGCTTGTTACGCTCCTCGCTTTTCCCGCTTTTTCAGCAGCCTGCCCTGTAGTCACGGCGGCTGGATGTGTCTGACGTCAGCCCCGGCGTGTTTCTGGCTCAGGAAAAGGAGGGCTGTTACCAGGGGACTCGGCTGATCACCGCGAGCTCGCTGCACCGGCCTCTCGCTCAGACGGAATCAGACACAGACACAGGGAGAGTTTGTGGAGGTGTGCAGACCAAAAGGACGGACAGGCCGCCTCTATCTGAGGATCCGAGGCGGCGGCAGCGGCGGCGGCGAGATAAGAGCCTTTTATGTTGGCGGCTACGTATCTGATTTTGGTATTTTCGAAAATCGACACATTTTCTGCACCTCTTTTCTGCTGCTGGAAGGAAAAGAACATTTGAAAGCAGGCGTTGTGTATTTTGCTTCCATATAGTAGCCTAAATTGGTCATATTGAAGGTTCTTTTTCCACACAACCTATTTAAATGTATATTCAGAGCTAATATAATAACTTCCCTTTGGATGGAGATACAGTGAAGGCAAATTAAAATCACTGAAACCGACTTGTTTTTCGGTGTAATTAAGTACAATTTGTATTTCCCCAGAACAGATATATTGTTAAAGTAGGCTTAGCTCTTTAGGTCAAAATGAGACCGCTGTGTAACGTCTTCATCTAATTATAAAGCATTTTAATCGTCCGAGAACCAGGAAGTCTACTGCTGGAGCAATGTATGTGTGATGTTTGTTGTGGCCTCAGAAAGTTATGAAAAGTGCTTATAACACACATCAGAGTGAATAATTAGGATGAGAGGAAAGCGTTATTGAAGTGAGGAATAACTTTGGGCGGTGGGCAGACCCTTTAACATGAACTCGTTTTGAGACCGCCAAAATCAGCTACATCGCTTTAAAATGCTGATATTATATTTTAAACCATGTTCTAAACCAACTTTTTGAACTAACTCTAGGTCTCGAGTGAAAAAAGAAAGAAAGGACTGAACCTTGATTTAAGTTCCATTACCGTATTTTCCGGATTATAAGCACCTTTTTAAATAGGCCGGGATGCGACTTATACTCCGGAGTGACTTATATGTGATATTATTCGTTATTTTCACACTGACAACCACAAGAGGGCGCTCTAGGCTCTAAGCGACGCAGAAGAAGAATCTGCACTTCCTCTACCTCTGGAGTTTGTGGAGTTGTTTAGAAGTGACACAGAGGAAGAAGAACTCAATGGATTTAGTGATTTGGGGTAATACTGATGCTTTGGTAAACTTGTTAGCATGTTCTTTATGCTATAGTTATCTGAATAACTGTTAATATGTTATGTTAACATACCAGACACTTACCACAGTTCTGTCTGTGCGTCATGTAGCTGAAGGTGTTAGCGTTAGCATATGTACACCTATTCACCATGTACCACCACTCTAATCTGTTATTATTTTAAACTGCATTTCAAGATGAAATATCTGTTCTTGGATTTTATCAAATAAATTTCCCTCAAAAAATGTCCCCGATTTATAATCCAGAGCGGTTTATAATCCGGAAAATACAGTAATTGCACACTGCCTAGTTTTGGATCTAGAGAGTTCCATAAGTCAAATTGTTGATGTTCTCGTATAATCTCGCAACAAACATGGCACATTTTTGCAATAAACTTCACATGCAGTATTTTCGCGTACAATCCCAAACTCTATTGCCAATAATACACACTTGCAGAAGAAGAAAAAAAACCTCCTCGCTTTCTCAGAACACGCCCGCTTTGACATTCCCTCTTATACTTCCCTCGTCATGTCTGGAGGCCACAGGGAACGAGTGGAGGTGTCAAGGGCAGAATGAACGGGATGCTCAGAGCGACACAGGATGGCGCTTATCAAAACGTCAGCCCTGTCACCGCCAAGTGTGTGCGTGCGTGTGTGTGTGTGCGTGCGTGTGTGTGTGTGCGTGCGTGTCGCCGCCGCTAATCCCCCCCGACCCGCGTCTCCCTGGCAACGGCATACATACCGCACATATGCCCGCGGAGGGGAAATTAAAAGGGTACGGCGTGATGCAGTGTCAAAAGGATCCGTGTTAGCGTGTTAGCGCGTTAGCATACAGCCGAGCAGCAGAGGCAGTAATGTAATATATACATCAGTGTCATTTTAGCTCAGAGTTAGCATGCTTAGCCCGAGTCTGTGGAGGTCAGCGCTTAACAAGACATTTAATTAAAATGACTTGAACTCTGGCAGTTGGGAGATGAGGTTGACTTTCATAGTGCAATCCATGAATAAATGTATAGATGTAACTTTTCTGATTGGGGGGGCGGGTCCGCCATCTGTACATCTCTATGGAGGGGTTATTGCGTTGCCCGTAATGTTCCACAGTACGGCATTCAACGTATCTATAAATGGTGATTGTCGTTCCTGCATTGAGTTGAATTTAGCTTGATTAATCCTGTTTTACGAGCTCTTCTTCTCTGAAAATCACAAAAACGCTGAATTACAAATTTCCCAGCGGTTTAGAGACACGGCGGTTAAGAGACGCGGCGGTTAAGAGACGCGGCGGTTTAGAGACACGGCGGTTTAGAGACTCCTGCACTTTTTGTAAGTCCGTAAATCATCTCTAAACCCGTTCTGAGCATTTCGGCGCCAAACCGCGTCCATTACAACCATACGCGCTTACGTTAGCATGTCTGCGCAAGCTAGCTTTTGTTTGTTTCTAAGTTTCATGTGTCATTTAAAGTTCTAAAACATGAGAGGCCAAAGTAAAGGTACAAGAGCACATTTGAAGGCCAAAAAAAACGTACAAATAATGAATAAACACGTTGTCACTTAAGAATATAGTGTGACTTGAAAAATGGCGATTACAGATTTAAGCTAATAATCGTAGCATCTCTTTCAGAAATCAAACCCAAGCATCGAAAGCGGGTTCTCGTGACGCTCGTCCCATAACACACAAAATATTAATTTACAGACGAATTCCTGCCTGTTTTAAAAGCCGTCTCTCTCCGTTTCTCGACTAAACCGATGAGAGGTCACAATTAAGCTGATTATCGTCATATGAAAGTCACGTCACTGACACGGAGAGCGCTTTGTCTATTGTTTTTTTTTGCTTTTCCGTTTTAGCTCAGAGGGATTACGGCCGCGTTGATCCTGATTCAAAACGACCGCGCCTTTGTTTTAAAGCCTGAATGTCGGCGGCGACGCGAGCTTGTCACCGTCCGTCAAACGCATCCGACGGAGGATTCTGATCGCGTATCGATGGAGGCCGGCGGTCGGGCCCGGTGGCGATGGTCGTGTGTCGGGCCCGGTGGCTTCGGTCGGGCCCAGTGGCGACGGTCGTGTGTCGGGCCCGGTGGCGACGGTCGGGCCCGGTGGCGACGGTCGTGTGTCTGGCCCGGTGGCGACGGTGGCGACGGTCGTGTGTCGGGCCCGGTGGCGACGGTCGGGCCCGGTGGCGACGGTCGTGTGTCGCGCCCGGTGGCGGCGGTCGGTCTGACTCTGCATAATAGGTTTATTATTCTTGGATGGAACCTTCAGGTGCAGCTCAAACGTGTGAAAGTGTTTGACTTTTCTCAATGTCACAGTGTCAGTGTTTGCAGATATCACACTAAACCAACACTCAGCTTTTAAGCAAACACACTTTCAAACACTCCTCTTAAGTTTATTTATTGGTGTGAGTGAAAGGAGGACGGGAGAATAATGTTGTTGATGTTGTTGTTGTTGTTGTTGTTGTTGTTGTTGTTGTTGTTGTACTAGTACTACGCACTTGCACTTTACATACAATATGCAGTCATGTAATATCTATATGCAGACATAGATCAATAGTTCTCACACTTTTCACGCAAAGTTCCACCTATGAAAAGCCCAAGATCCGGGAAAATGGACAAACTTTGGGCCAAATAGGACTTTAATTATTATCATTATTTTATATATTTATAAATGTGCCATGATTGTGTTTCTTGCAGTATTCTTATTTATTTTTTATGTTTTTATTTTGTTTTTCTCATTCTGTGTTTTATGTTTATTATTAAAAAAAAGAAGGGAAAAAAAAGAAAAAAAAAATACCACCAAAAATATCTATTATTTTTAGTCGTAGTTGTAGTATTAGTTATATGTAAGTAGTAGTGTATAAAGTATTATGAAGTGGTAGTAAATGAATTGGTATGAATTAGTAGTATATGAAGTAGTATGAAGTAGTAGTATATTAAGTAGTATGAAGTAGTAGTATATTAAGTAGTATGAAGTAGTAGTATATGAAGTAGTATGAAGTAGTAGTATATGAAGTAGTATGAATTAGTAGTATATGAAGTAGTATGAAGTAGTAGTATATGAGGCTATATGAAGTAGTAGTATATGAAGTAGTAGTATATTAAGTAGTATGAAGTAGTAGTATATGAAGTAGTAGTATATGAAGTAGTAGTATATGAAATAGTAGTACACAAAGACCAGAAAAAAGTATTTGATTATTATTATAGTATTATTTTAAACTTCAAACTGCTTGTAATTAGTGAGAAATAAAAGATTTAGATCTTTTATAATCAGTGATAAATGTATTACACGTAAATAAATGCACAACAAACACAAATCCGTTTTCAACCCTGTGTCGTTGTTTGTTAAACTATAATGATAATATACTGCGACTCAATGTGAAAGTATTCAGAATGAAGTACTCTGATTTGGCCATGTAAAACACATTTCAATGCAGTAATCTCTAAACTAAATACAGTTTCACAGTATTCTTCTCAGACCAGATACAAACCAGGTCTAAAACAGGACAATAATCATCATAAACTATATCTAAAACACGTCTGTTATGTATTATATAGAACTCAAACCCCGATGTAACTACGACCAACTCAAAAGAGGGCAAAAAATACTATAAAGCTGACTCTAAATCCAACAAAAAATACATACTTTACACGTAGAAACACTGGTATGGACTCAAATTCAAAATATAATTCATAATATGTTCATAAGTAACGTTTCTCCATAGTTCCTGAAGCTTCGTTTGGCCCGGGACGATCAGAAAAGTAACAGATGATTCTTGTTGTTCTCAGGAGGATGCTTTTGTCATGGCGACGCCCACAAACGTTCCACTATGTTCTCTTGCTTTTCTAAGTGCTGTTAAATTATGTATATCGTAATAGCATTATTGTAGACCTGCGCTTTCGAGGGAGACCACTTTCATAGTAAAAAAATAAATAAATACTTGCACAGGCTGATGTTAATGTTTTTTTTAGTCTATTTACAGTTTTCTTCTTGATGAAAAGTGTCCAAATTGCTTGACGTCTTGAAATCACACTTTGTAGTATTTAACGGCTGCGGCACTTCACTTGTACTTCACTCGTACTTCACTCGTACTTCACTCGTACTTCACTCGTACTTCACTCGTACTTCACTCGTACTTCACTTGTACTTCACGACCTTCTCCAGTTCTTATTCCCAGCTCGACGCGGCTGTCCCACACTGCCATCTAGTGGAGCCATGAAGAAATACACAGCTTTGTTTTCTTCTTCTTTTACTCATATTCACTACTGCCCTCTGGTGGTGACTGACATTATCTATTCAGAAACCAAATAAAATAGCTCGTCTTGATTTGAGCAGCTTTTATTCGTTAAGTAATAAATTAATAGACAAATTAAACACTTAAACGTGAGAAGAAAAGCTCCAAGCATTAAAATTAATCAACTGTATTTTACTTGATAACTAAACATAACTACCAACTATATTGTTTCCATTTTGTTTTACTTAATAAGTCAAAAGTCCAAAGTAAAAATACTCGACAATACTTGACATGCTTTTACTGATTACTAATGAAATAAACAAAACTAATAGAAATTAAAAATACATTACAGGTTAGTGTTGCCACGATGTCCAAAAGTCTAATTTGATGACGTCTCCAAGGAAATACTTTCAATACCACAAGAACGGCTAAATAAATACACTGAATGGTACTTTCTTCTATGTAACGTATAAGTCATAATTTAGAAAGAAAAAAACATTGTTGAATCTAATCTGTTCATAACCAGGATTTTTTTTAGGGATTTAGATTAAGTGTGTCATAGTGTTGCGTCTTTGCTGTGTATGTACTTTGTTTGCACGACATTATTGTTCGCCGTTAGTTCTTGTTGTGTTGTCAAAAGTCGGTACGAGATGCTAATCCGGACCAGCTTTTAGGAATGTCTCGCATCATTTGTTGTTGTGTGATTATTGTGGGAAAAAGGCGCCACAATTTAATGATTATTCACGATTACTGAGACTATGACCCAGCGACAGTGAAATCTATATTTTTTTAATGTTATCATTCCTCAAGTTTGTAACCGGCTTTGGGAGAATCAAACTTTCTGAATGACAAAACAAAGTTAATGTGACGAAAACACCAAGAAAAAGTGCTTTTCCTTTACTGACTATATGACTATATATATATATTCACTATATTGAATTAAAAAGACTAACTGTTGCTTCTGAAATAGTCACAATTGTTTTTTTGTAGGACGGTATCATTGATATTTAACAGATGGTTTCAGCTTTTTACATTTATTAGACTTTTTTCCCACTCAAAAGATGTAATATTTGTCTTTCTGAAACCCATAGACACTTGGTTATGTGGTGAAGTGGTCCAACACTGCCCTCTAGTGGACATCTAAAGCCTCTTGTCTAAACTCGGTCAATAATAAACGTCAATCACGTGACTCAGGTTGAGGAAGTATTTCAATAACATTAAACTTGAATAGAATAATTGCCGGCGGTGATCAAAATGAAACCAATCTATTTACAGCATTAATTATCATTGGCAAAGAGGTTGTGGGTGTGATTTACAGTAACAGATAAATGTTTAATGCCGTACTGCGGAACATTCTAGGCAAAGCTGTACAATTTGCATGAAGAAAAGGAACCCGAAAAGTCGAGCACCTTTGTTTTTCACAATTTAACTGATGACGAAATGACACAGAATGATAAAAGAGTACAAGTCGCACCAGCCAAAAAATGCATAATAGAGAAGAAAAAAATACAATTATAGGTCACACTGGAGTATGAAATGCGGCTGCAAGTGTGTAAATAACAAATAATATCACATATAAGTCGCTCCTGAGTATAAGTATATAAGTATAAATATAAGTATAAGTCGCACCCCGGACAAAACTATGAAAAAAAGGTGCGACTTATAGTCCGGAAAATACGGTATTCAGACTCAGTAATGTCATGGCACTTTATTTGTTATGTTGGTTTTATTGTTTGCTTTGTTAATTGAAATTGTACTAAGGTTTTGTATTTATTTTATTATTTATTTTATTGGAAAACACTTTGGCGACCTTAACTGTCTTAAAAGGCTCTATAAATAACACAACACGTACATTTATGATAACGCTGTTTTGCGTTTGTCAAACTTAAAGTTTTCCTTTATTTTATGGAGTAGTATATGAAGTAGTAGTATATGAAGTAGTAGTATATTGAGTAGTATATGAAGTAATAGTATATGAAGTATTATATGAAGTAGTAGTATATGGAGTAGTATATGAAGTAGTAGTATATGAAGTAGTAGTATATGAAGTAATAGTATATGAAGTAGTATATGAAGTAGTAGTATATGGAGTAGTATATGAAGTAGTAGTATATGAAGTAGTATTTGAAGTAGTAGTATATGAAGTAGTAGTATATGGAGTAGTATATGAAGAAGTAGTATATGAAGTAGTATATGAAGTAGTAGTATATGAAGTAGTAGTATATGGAGTAGTAGTATATGAAGTAGTATATGAAGTAGTAGTATATGAAGTAGTAGTATATGGAGTAGTATATGAAGTAGTAGTATATGTAGTAGTATATGAAGTAGTATATGAAGGAGTAGTATATGAAGTAGAATATGAAGTTGTAGTATGTGGAGTAGTATATTAAGTAGTAGTATATGGAGTAGTATATGAAGTAGTATATGAAGTAATAGTATATGAAGTAGAATATGAAGTTGTAGTATATGGAGTAGTTTATGAAGTAGTATATGAAGTAATAGTATATGAAGTAGTATATGAAGTAGTAGTATATGGAATAGTATATGAAGTAGTAGTATATGAAGTAATAGTATATGAAGTAGTAGTACATGGAGTAGTATATGAAGTAGTAGTATATTAAGTAGTATATGAAGTAATAGTATATGAAGTAGTATATGAAGTAGTAGTATATTAAGTAGTATTAAGTAGTAGTACATGAAGTAGTAGTATATGAAGTTGTATATAAAGTCGTAGTATATGAATTAGTAGTATATGGAGTAGTATATGAAGTAGTAGTAGTTTATGAAGTAGTATATGAAGTAGTAGTATATGGAGTAGTATATGAAGTAGTAGTATGAAGTAGTAGTACATTAAGTAGTAGTACATGAAGTAGTATGAAGTAGTAGTACATTAAGTAGTATGAAGTAGTAGTATATTAAGTAGTATGAAGTAGTAGTACATGAAGTAGTAGTATATTAAGTAGTATGAAGTAGTAGTACATGAAGTAGTATGAAGTAGTAGTATATTAAGTAGTATGAAGTAGTAGTACATGAAGTAGTATGAAGTAGTAGTATATTAAGTAGTATGAAGTAGTAGTATATTAAGTAGTATGAAGTAGTAGTACATGAAGTAGTATGAAGTAGTAGCATGTGAAGTAGTACTCCATTAAGTATAGCGTTTGTCGAGCATTCCCAGCCCGAGGCCTCTGCTCCATTCCTCCTTCTCCCGCACTGAGACGCAGCGGTGCATTGTGGGATATCTGAACCTCCATACTGTTCTGTCTAGTGCCCGTGATCTGTAAAATGATTCCATAAAGCGCTTGTCTGGTCTTGTGTGGCACCTTTGGGTGTCACTCAGACCAGGTTTACAGTAAGTGCACTAATTTGCAGGTTGCGTAATAGTTCTCTCACACGCTTCAGGCCTTATGTTTGGATAGAGCCATTATAATGACTCTGGTGTGTGTGTTTCTGGTGTGTAGCGGGTGTAGTTCGGTGTAGGTGGTTCCCGTGTCAGAGTTATTGTCCATCCCAGTTTTGATCCGTGAATAAAAGAGCTGCAAGATGCGGTAAATCGAAATCTAATTGAAATCCATTTGCAAACAACGACACGTCCAGTCTTATTCCGTGTAAAACCTACTGAGTTTAGACTTCTACACGTTCTGAAAGGCCTTTGATTCTTCCTGTGTGTTCATCAGTTCATATTTCTGTTCATATTTCTATTCATGTTTAGGAACTTTGAGCAGAAACCAACCAATTACTATATCGACTTATCGTTTGATAAATTAAAGCTGGAACAATGGGGTTCTGTATTCATCGCATGTATGTTTTCTTTGCATTAATGGAAACCTTTCCTAATTTTTTTACCTATTTATTTACCTAATTTTTGTAGTACAATATATTAAGACGGTTGATTAATTAACATCTACAACTAACTAACTACTTCTGCATTTAATTCTGCTATTTATTTATTGCACTTAATGATATTGTACATTTATACCCTTTTCCCCCCGGAGTATAAGCCGCACTGGAGTATAAGTCGCACCAGCCAAAAAATGCATAATAGAGAAGAAAAAAACATATATAAAGAGTGTCACTTATACTCATTTGTTGTACTGGAGTATGCAAAGCGATATTAAATAACAAATAATATCACATATAAGTCGCTCCGGAGTATAAGTATACAAGTATAAATATAAGTATATGTCGCACCCTGGACAAAACTATGAAAAAAAGTGCGACTAGTCCGGAAAATACGGTATATAAGCATAAAGTGTGACTCTTATCACAATTAGATATTTTGCTTAATTATTCAGGCCTGGAGCGTCCTTAAGCAAGACACTTCACACACCTTCCCTTTTATATGGGTGAATGTAAATTACAAGATGGAAACATGACTTTATGAAATTGTATTATTATTCCCATACAAATGTTTGTACTGTGAAATGATATATATATATTTGTATTTGACTTGTTTCTATCTGACGGGCAGATCAACAGCGCTATTGTAGATTGATATTTTGTAAGTATTTTGTGTTGAATGTCCAGATTGTGCCGTCTGTTACAGGCCTGCTGCCGAGTCCAGGTTTGAGTCAAATGAGAACAAAAGCAGTGACTCTCTTCAGATCTCATTTACAAACGGCCTCTGTTATATTTCCATTATACAACGTCGTTTGATTTTACGTTCATTTGTGCTGTGCTTAAAGGTGCATTATGTAGCTTTTCTGGTGGAGTGTGCGCCACCTGCTGGGTCCCGCAGCGACATGTGATGTGTTTGAATTGATTTAGCAAGATAATTATAATATAAGATAAGATAAGCCCTTATTTATCCACACAATGGGGAAATTTCGTTGTTGCAACGCAAATAGATACAGAAGAAAAGAACAGATAACTTTAAAAAACACTTATCTCTGTACGATCACGATGAACTTCTGTGCAGTCTCCTTTTGAAGCTGATTCTGTCTCTTTTTTGAAAGTGGCACATCCTCTTTATTTTCTTTGTTATTATTATTATTATTTTATAATTAGTATTATTATTATCATGATTGTTATTATTATTTTTATTATTATTATATATTATTATGTTATTATTATTTATTATCATCATATTATTGTAGTTATTATTATATTATTATTATGATTATTATTATCGTTATTAATATTATTATTATTATGTATTTATTTTTTGTCATTATTATTATTATTTTTAAGAATATAAATTCAGTGTGAGGGCTGACCCACAAAGGTTTCAAAGGTTTTCATCTGGACAATGTTTAAAATTATGAAAACGATGACTCTGATGTATTGGGGGGGAAAAAGACCCTTGAAATGTTTTATTTTCAAACACTTTGACACAAATTCTAATAAACTCCACATTTCTACACAGTAAAATAGAATCAAATGAGCTTTTAATCGCGTTATAACTGTGTTTCTTCATCGTTAATTTACTCAAAGTTGTCTTAAGATTGATTCATGCACGTTTGAGTCATCCCGTACTGTCCTGCATTTCGATTTGTGCACGTTTGAGTCATCCCATACTGTCCTGCATTTCGATTCGTGCACGTTTGAGTCATCCTGTACTGTCCTGCATTTCGATTCGTGCACGTTTGAGTCATCCCGTACTGTCCTGCATTTGAGGCTTTTATCGATTCATGCACGTTTGAGTCATCCCGTACTGTCCTGCATTTCGATTTGTGCACGTTTGAGTCATCCCGTACTTTCCTGCATTTCGATTTGTGCACGTTTGAGTCATCCCGTACTGTCCTGCATTTCGATTTGTGCACGTTTGAGTCATCCCGTACTGTCCTGCATTTCGATTCACGCACGTTTGAGTCATCCCGTACTGTCCTGCATTTCAATTCACGCACGTTTGAGTCATCCCGTACTGTCCTGCATTTCGATTCATGCACGTTTGAGTCATCCCGTCCTGTCCTGCATTTCGATTTGTGCACGTTTGAGTCATCCCGTACTGTCCTGCATTTCGATTCGTGCACGTTTGAGTCATCCCGTCCTGTCCTGCATTTCGATTTGTGCACGTTTGAGTCATCCCGTACTTTCCTGCATTTCGATTTGTGCACGTTTGAGTCATCCCGTACTGTCCTGCATTTCAATTCACGCACGTTTGAGTCATCCCGTACTGTCCTGCATTTCGATTCGTGCACGTTTGAGTCATCCCGTCCTGTCCTGCATTTCGATTTGTGCACGTTTGAGTCATCCCGTACTGTCCTGCATTTCGATTCGTGCACGTTTGAGTCATCCCGTCCTGTCCTGCATTTCGATTTGTGCACGTTTGAGTCATCCCGTACTGTCCTGCATTTCGATTCGTGCACGTTTGAGTCATCCCGTACTGTCCTGCATTTGAGGCTTTTATCGATTCATGCACGTTTGAGTCATCCCGTACTGTCCTGCATTTCGATTTGTGCACGTTTGAGTCATCCCGTACTTTCCTGCATTTCGATTTGTGCACGTTTGAGTCATCCCGTACTGTCCTGCATTTGAGGCTTTTATCGATTCATGCACGTTTGAGTCATCCCGTACTGTCCTGCATTTCGATTTGTGCACGTTTGAGTCATCCCGTACTTTCCTGCATTTCGATTTGTGCACGTTTGAGTCATCCCGTACTGTCCTGCATTTCAATTCACGCACGTTTGAGTCATCCCGTACTGTCCTGCATTTCGATTTGTGCACGTTTGAGTCATCCCGTACTGTCCTGCATTTCGATTCACGCACGTTTGAGTCATCCCGTACTGTCCTGCATTTCGATTCATGCACGTCTGAGTCATCCCGTACTGTCCTGCATTTGAGGCTTTTGTCTTCACACACAAAAAGCTGCACGAGCATTTTCCAACACAAGAAACAAGTTGATATGATAATGACACACATCTGCTGCTCAGACCGTTCAGCGCTTCACTTTTGAACAGGAAGTCATTGGCCTGTTTCTATTATCGAGACGTTTTTGTGGTTTACGCCTCAAACTCAAATATTGCCCTGCGTAACGTTACATTTTATTTAATTCCTTGTTCATCTTTTGTACCACGCACGCTCCCGTTACTCGCGTTAGCTCCGGCTCCGGCGTCGTCCTGCTCACTGGCCCCTGCGAGAATGCCAGATGCCACCTTCTGCCCACACGGCGCAGTTAAGGTGGACCCGCTTTGCCCGTTCACCCATTATTACCGCCTTAAATAAACCCGCCTGTGTCCAGCATGGCGCGTCTATCAAATCCCATATTACACGCAAATTATTTCTAGTATCTCTCCACTTTGGGGCAAATAATGGGTCTCTTATCTTCTCTTTTAAACTTGATTTCCATTTAGATTTTTTTTAAAAGCTTGATACAGGTTTAGTATCAGGAAACACTTATAACGTTTTATGTTTTCTCTCCATAATTCTGTAAATATAGTCTTTATTTTCACCATGTGGTCCTTGGAATTGTCAGAAAACGTTACACGCTGTTACTAATCTACACTAAAACTGTATTAAAACCCTCTGAGCAGGTAATTATACCGAAAAAAGTGCATAAATAGGACAAAGTTGGACGTTTTCTGCAGTTTAAGACTGACCTCGATCTATATCCGAAATAGCTTAAGAAATATTAAAGAAGCGAGTATTATTGTGTGTTGAAAATGACAGTCTGTTGATTTTTTAGATTTAAATTTCATCGTCAAAAACTGTATTGAACCTTTAACTTCGTATCAAAATCTAGTTATTTTATTAGTCAACTGTTTTGTCAACATTATAAGGATTTTTATGCACAGCAGCAGAAGGAGAAAGCCTGGATTTATACACATTTATAACCGTTTATGTGACGTTTAACATGCCGTACCAATTTATTTTATTCGTCGACTATTTTGTCAACATTATAAAGATTTGAAAAAGAAAGCCTGGAGCGGCTTAGCTGGAATTTGTGGAGTTTTCGCATATAAAATGCAGGTACTTTTGAACTTTTAATTGTTTTTGCGCACAATCCTAATCATTTTGAGCACTTTTACCATCACCACACCCTTTTTCAGACCCATAACCGATGCATGGGCCTCGTCTTTAGTTGACTACAGCGCCACTGATCGCTAATAACACATTTATAACCGTTTATGTGACGTTTAACATGCCGTACCAATTTATTTTATAAGTCGACTATTTTGTCAACATTATAAAGATTTGTAAAAGATTTGTAAAAGTGAAAGCCTGGACTTTGTGGAGTTTTCACGTATAAAAATGCAGGTATTTTCGTACGCGGACTTTTCGTTGTTTTTGCATATAAAATGCATTATTTTTGCACGCAATTCTAATCATTGAGCGCTTTTACCATCACCACACCCTTTTTCAGAGCCATAACCGATGCGCAGGCCTCGTCTTTACTCGACTACAGCTCCACCGACCGCTAATAACACATTTACAACCGTTTACGCGACGTTTCAACATGCCGCTCCGACTCCGCTCCGCGTTTTCGCCGCCGCTCCCTCACTCTTCGCTCTACCCCGGGCCCGACGCCGCACGCGCTCTCTCCCTTCCACTCACATCTAAAGGCTGACACTGGCAGACCAGAGGGAAGGAAGTGTGTGGCCAGTCACTTCACAGTCGCTCGTTTGTAGGACAGCGAGCGGTGCGAGCGATGACACGGTCCCCTGTCGTTGAGCGAATGCACGGCGGACGCAGCGTTTTGTTTATGTGTTGCTAATGGAGCCCGGATGATTTGAACTTTTTTTTTTTTTTTTAACCTGCTTGTCTTGAGTTTTGAATGGATGGTTCTGTCTGTCTTTCTTTCCCTTCCAGCTATAAGTGCCTGACTCAGCTGTTTCGGGTGTTTGATTGTTTCCGTGGCATCGACGTCATGCTGCGATTACTATGCAGAGTTATGTGAAGAATTAGTTTGACCCGTATATGAGTCGCTTGCGTCGTTATTGCTCTCGCACGTGCTCGTTCTTGTTTCTTTTGCAGTGAATCGTTCGTGGCTCTATCGTTGTGTTGCCCCGGTGCAATCGCGCGTGTTTGTTTTGATGTCGCGTGGCTCTGATGGCGCGTTGACACCGCGTTGGAGAGTAAAGTAGCGCTTCAACTTTCTGCGCTCGCTATATTTGCATGACCCGTATTTTAAGTTTGCCTACTCCTCTGGGGCCTGTTTGTTTTCACGGTTGTGTCCCGCCGTTGGATGAAATGTCAAGACCAAACTGTTGTGTGACTCCGGAACTATGAATGACTTCTATGCTAAATTAACTGTTTTTTTAAGTTTTATGAAGGTGCGTTTGATTCTGGACTATGATGAATGAACGCTTTAGCCGTCTTACCTTAAATGTGCATGACTGATATTATATTTTCGTCTAATACTGCTGCTGCCACTCCTCCCGGGGCGTGTTTGTTTCGTTGTCCCGCGCGGCTCCTGATGGTGCGCTGAGGCCGCCGCTGTGTGCATGAGGGTGCGTTTGCGTGCATGTGTGTGTGCGCCTCGTCCGGGGCCATGTACCGGCGTTCACCTTGCGCCCGGGGACGAGTGCACTTTGACTTTAGCGAGGAAGTCATCAGGAAGCTCCGCACCGCCAACCACGGTCACGTTAACAGGTTAGCACACACAACACTGCCCTCCCTCCCTGGATATTTATAGACATCAGACCGAGGGAAATCACACAGACTCATCCGGCTTGACGTTTAATCATGACGTAGTAGTAAAGGATACGTATAATGCTAAATGTTAAGTTTTTGAGCTTTTAACCGTGTTCTAACATTCTTCCCTCATCAAAAACATACCCGGAGTTGTGTATTTCTTCATTACCGTGTGTTTGATGAATCCTGTTTACCGCAATTTCCAGAGTTTAAGTCGCACCAGCCAAAAAAAGCATAATAGAGAAGAAAAAAACATATATAAGTTGCACTGGAGTATGAAATGTGGTTGCAAGTGTGAAAATAACAAATAATTTCACATATAAGTCGTTCCAGAGTATAAGTATAAGTTGCACCCCGGGCAAAACAATGAAAAAAGGTGCGACTTATAGTCCGGAAAATACGGTAGTAGATCCAATTTCCTTCTGAGCCTGAGAAAACACTCAGTTACACATCCGGGGATATCCTGTGCTGTTTTTAAGTCCATAAATCATCGTTCTGAACATTCCAGGCGTCAAATTGCGCTCATTATGTTATAGCACGTCAGGGGGAAAGCTAGCTTTTGTTTATTTTCCCATAATTCCCCTCCGCCAACACAATTCCTGAGTTCTAAAACATGAGATGACAAGGCAAAAGAGCATGTTTAAAGGCCCATGATGATTTAAACAGTGCATCATGGACTAAAGCGGAACTAAATCAGGACTAAAGCAGGACTAAATCAGGACTAAAGCAGGACTAAAGCAGGACTAAAGCAGGACTAAAGCAGGACTAAAGCGGGACTAAAGCGGGACTAAAGCGGGACTAAAGCGGGACTAAAGCGGGTCTAAAGCAGGACTAAAGCAGGACTAAAGGAGGACTAAAGCAGGACTAAAGCAGGACTAAAGCAGGACTAAAGCGGGTCTAAAGCAGGACTAAAGCAGGACTAAAGCAGGACTAAAGCAGGACTAAAGCAGGACTAAAGTAGGACTAAAGCAGGTCAAGAACAGGACAAAAACAGGACTAAAGCAGAACTAAAGCAGAACTAAAGTAGGACTAAAGCAGGACTAAAGCAGGACTAAAGCAGAACTAAAGGAGGACTAAAGTAGGACTAAAGCAGGACTAAAGCAGAACTAAAGCAGGACTAAAGGAGGACTAAAGCAGGTCTAGAACAGGACTAAAACAGGACTAAAGCAGAACTAAAGGAGGACTAATGCAGGACTAGAACAGGACCAAACTAAGTCTACATCAGGGTTGAGCTCGAGCCAAGTGTGAACGCACCCTCAAAGTCCTCAAATGTGACATATTTCTTTGCATCTAAACGTATTTGAGTCGTGTTATTTTTAAATCAACGATATCTTGAGTGCTACTTTGGGCTTTCATTAACTAACAGCCCATCGACCGTAGTAAAAAGCTTTACAAAAGAAAAGTCTCTCTCTGTGGGTTTGTTTGTCACTTTTCATAATCTATTTGCTTTTTCGACTGTCGTTTTGTAGAAGTCACTCACCGAACATCTTTTATTCTATAATGTTGAGTTACGTGGTGGAAATCATGTGTGTTACATAAATATGCTTTTTCAAATGTCACTTTTGCACCATCACCTTTGCAAACTCAGACATTGTGTTCTTTTTCCGATTGCATCAATACTAAAACATAACCAGACGTAACAGCTAATCCTCGTTCACTACGACAGACTTTTCTCTCCTTCTTCTTGCACCGTTGGTTATAATATTTCGTTTATCTGTCGTGATCTTGCAGAATGTGGTCGCTTTCACCAGAGTTTGCGTGTCAATGTCTTTGTTTATGATGTGTAACTGTTTCAAAGGCTTGATCTGAGTCAGACCAATTGTAAGAACCACATGTTAAACAAACCCTTATATTAATATGATTTATAAATTATATATATATACATACATACATACGTCTATTAATATCCTGAGTATCCCAATAACAATAGTCAGATGATATTGTGCCACTTTGTTGTAAGTTTACTGCATATTATTTACATTTAAATGTTTTCTTTTTTTCATTTTTAATCAATCTTTTCTTAAAATCATTGTGTTGCCTTTTTTTTTTTTTCACAATGTACTCATTATTTAATTTTTGCATAGCTTCAACATACAGTTGTACTCATCGGAGCAAGTATCTAAATGACTACTTAATGAATACTTAAACACAATCACAGACTGGACCTGTGTGAGAATGATCTTGAGATTTATCAGAACGTTTCATAAAAAAAAAGAAACATAAAGAATAATTTTGTGTGGAAAATGTCTTAAAACATCTAAAACCTTGACCTAAAAACGACATTTTTTTTGCATTGTTATCGTAGTATTGAACATCTTATGGAGGATCGAGTTAGAAATGTCAGTATCGTCACAGCATTATCTCCTCTTTGATTTATCGTACACACCTCTAATGACGACACAGCGCCACAAAACACAACCGTGCGCGCGATCCGTCTCTCTTGGCGTCACGTCCGTGTCTCGGGGCCCGGCGTCTGAAAGGCTGCGGCGGTGAAAGGAGGTCAGCGCACGCCGCACACGCCCCCGATGAGGCTGAGGAAATGGAGCAGTGTGAAAAACTAGGCTGGGTCTCACCTAGGGGGTACAAACGCTGCCGGGACGAGCGCTAAAAGACGAGCGGGGGTCACGCCGGGGTCGAGATTGTTCAGCCCGATCGATCGTCGCGGCAGCTCGGGGTCGCGGTGCAATCACAGGAGCCGAAACGCGACAATCGGGACTATTTTAGAGGCGGATTTAAAGGGCGTGATTTGCGTTTTTCCAATCGTGACTTTGTTTGGCGGGATGGACGCTGTGGTCAATGCGTATCATAGTTTTATAACAATTGGCGGTTTGTAAAGACAATTTGAAGTGTTGACAGTTACAGGAAGTGGAGCCGAGTCCAAAAACACGACACGACACTGTCTATGTCATCAATAAGCGACGTTCCATCACGACAGACACATTTATCTGTTTAAACGATAATTTAACGGTTTTGTCAGGTATTATTAATGGTCGAATCATAACTGTTGTGTACTTGATATGGATGTTGGCCCTTGTTTACATTATGGTTGCTAGGGAACAGTTGAGGAAGTATGTCCAACCAGGAAGTACAATTGTAAACGTCACCAAAATGGTCAAACTGGGGAAAAATAGGCAAAATGTGTAGAACGTACTTAACTATAATCATGTTTACTGCGTTTTTGTGAAATGTCATTTGCACTTGGAGCTCGTCATGTCTAACTTTATCCTCCAAGAACACAACATGTTACTGGACGTACAAAACACTACCAGCAAATATATATATATGTATTATCAATCATTAATCTCCAAAAAGATACTTTAACTCGTGTATGGGTTATTGTTTTCCACATATTTTCAATTACCAGTGTTTCTATGCGTAACAGAATAGAAAACACTGGACGTTCTGACTGAGAGCGAGCTGTTTCTCCATGGATCTGACTTGTAACTTGTGTCCATGGAGATGTATATGTTTAATGTTATACTGCGGAACATTCCAGACATGCTAGCGGCGGTCTTCAAATAATCTTGTCAAACGTGAATACTTAATGCACTAAACTGTAATACTGCAGTGGCTTAGTAACGGTCACACTCTGTTAGCATGTTTGTTTGTTTGTTTGTTTGTTTGTTTGTTTGGTAGCACTCTGGTCTTTTTGACACACAAAGCGATGACGAGGCTGGAGAATTTTCAGCTAATTTTCAGCTAATGTTGCGTCTCCTCGTTTGTGGAAAAGGTGAAAAGTAGAACAGATACTTGTAGTGCTATAAAACTATTGTAGTGCAGTATAAATATTGTGTTGGATGCCCTTCCACTGTCATTCAACCCTTCACAGGTTTTTGATGAAAATATTGCACCTTTAAAAGAAAACAGCAGCATGTTTTTTATATTGAAATGACTCAGTAGCAGTGGATACTTTTTACCGTATTTTTCGGACTATAAGTTGCACCTTTTTTCATGTTATTATTTTAAATTGGATTTCAAGATAAAATGTCTGTTCTTGGTCTTGGATTTCATCAAATAAATTTCCGCCAAAAATGCGACTTACACTCCAGTGCGACTTATATATGTTTTTTTTCTTCTCTATCATGCATTTTTGGGCTAATACGGTACTTTTACTTTATTGTATTTTAAAGTAGGTATCTAAAGTTTTCCATATGGTATTTTTCCCGTTCATGACATTCTTCAGCCTTAAAGTTTTGGGTTCAAGCTCCGGCTACGAGCAAACACAAATATACATAAAATTCACAAGAAAAAATTGGATTTTGATTGAAATTGCTGCTGTTTTGACCAAAAATCTTTCTACTCACTTTTAAACTTCAAAACGATTTAATTACTCGCTCCTTTTACGCACTCCTTCCACCACGGCTCAAAAGGACCGGTCACAGATAGTTTGCGTGTTCAGAAGCGGTGACGTGCGCTAAGTGCTAAATGCTCGGTCAGTTGTCCGGGTGAGTCAAATCATCACCACAAAATGGCGTTTCCTCCTTTGTGTTGTGGCCAAGGTGAAAAGTAGAAGCCGATAAGAGCTCGTTTGACCTCGCACTGACCGCGTGATGTTTGCTCTCAGATGTATAGATTAGATTTGTTGTTGGATAACTTGGATTAAAGTCATTTCATAGTTGTTACTCACTATATTTCTCGATTTTGGCAGGATTGTTAAAGTGCCCACAAACATAAAAATGAATGAATAATAACTTTATCATCTTTTTTGGATGATCAACACATACATTTCACCATGTTCTCAGATTAGAGAACATGGTGAATAGGTGTACGTATGCTAACGTAACATAAAGAATATGCTAACAAGTTTACCAAAGCATCAGTATTACCCCAAATCACTAAATCCATTGAATTCTTCTTCCTCTGTGTCACTTCTAAACAACTCCACAAACTCCAGAGGTAGAGGAAGTGCAGATTCTTCTTCTGCATCGCTTAGAGCCTAGAGCGCCCTCTTGTGGTTGCCAGTGTGAAAATAATGAATAATATCACATATAAGTCGCACTGGAGTATAAGTCGCACCCCGGCCAAACTGTGGAAAAAGTCGGAAAATATGGAATTTTTTTAGATCAGCTCTTTTATACCCAATATTAAGATTTAGCTGCAGGAATCGTATCAACAATGTGCTGTGACTAGAAAAATAGAGGGAAGGGCATCTGGTTTTAAGCCTAGAACAAAATCAATCAATGACTGACAGAACTGTTGCTTTGTTGACTCTATAGTTTTTAGTTAGTTTCTGTGGTACTGTTTGTACTATGCGTTGCTGCTTCTTGGAGACTACTACAGCATTGCGGCCGCTATTGTCATACTTCTAAACATTCAAGTCATGAGAATAAGTTTGGTCTTTGTTTTAGAGAATATCTGTCGACAAAAACCTCAAAACAATACATTTGAGCCCCAGGAGCTTCCATCTGGACTGTCCGAGATGAAGCTTTACACGGTGAATGTCTTTGTACTGTAAATACGTGAAAGACAAAGTACTTTCCCCTGCTTAAAACCCTGTAGTCTGGACTCAGGTTGGTCCACCTCAGCGAGCGTATCCTGTGGAAAGTCCTGGGCCTGAGCAGCAGTGAACAGATGGCTCTCTGTGCTGTGCATGCTGGGATTGAAATCAGGCCGTAACTGCGCCGCTCTTCATTTGGACAGGAACGTATAATTTAGCGTTACCTTTTTAGTTACGATTCAGTCCGCTCAGTCTTTCTGTTGTCGTAAAGTTTTTAAAAGTTTGAGCAGGTCCTCTCCTTCTGAGCCTTAGAAAGCGCTCCGGTTTTCCTGTGCCGTTTTGAAGTCCATAAATCATCGTTCTGAACATTCCAGGCGTCAAATCGCGCTCAGGGGGAACGCTAGCTTCTGTTTATTTTCCCATAATTCCCTCCGCTAACACAATTCCTGATGTAATTCAAGGTTTAAACTAAATCCGTTATCATTTGACTCGTGTTATGAGACATGAAAGACGTGTTCCTGTTGTTGTTTGTATGTGGTCTCTGGTGGAACTCGGATACGTTCTTCACTCGTCACTTTCATTCATATTTAGTCGTTGAAACGCTCAACTTGTAGCCATAGCACTTGTACTTGTGGTCCGCCGCCGTGAGCTCGGAGCTAACGACCTCCCGCTTCCTCACATTCACACGCTTCACGCACAGACGTTTGCGCCTTTTGTCCCGGCGACAATAGTTTGGCTTCACGTGACGTCACGATGTCACGTAGTTTAACACGGAGCTGTCCACATGCGTTTGTCCTGGTTTATGATTCATGTGGCTCTTATTACCGGGCCGTTCAACATGAAAGGAAAAACTGACTTCAAGTGCATTGTTCTCTCCGATGCGGCTGTGCAATAAACTTGTAATGAAATTGAGATCCAGTTGTTTAAAATCATCAATAATATGCTTGAATTTTTGAATAGACAAATCTTATTTCAACAATCAAGAAAATCATGTGGTTTTAGTTCAGACTTTGGAGGAATAATAATAATAATAAATATAGCCGCAAGCGGCAATGATCGGCCCTCGCCACGCCGCCGCCACGCCGCAAGAGGAGGGGGCGCTAACGCGCCCCAATTGTTCTTTTATTGCGCCTACTGCTGAATCTGTGACGCTGTCACATCTTCTCCCCTTTGTTTTACCATCAAAAAGCTATTTTATTTTGAATTTTTGGCAAAATGTGCGGCTTTGCCGCACAGACACCGTGACTCTTTGAATAAAAATGTGGATCACTTTTGATGGTCCACCCCTGAAGATGAGTCTCACCAAATTTCAGGTTAATAGGGCTAACGCCCTAAGAGGAGTTTGTGAAAGTATAAAGTGTAAACATGTTCTGGCGATTTCCCCATTGGAATAACATGGAAGGTTTCGGTCATCGTTACGGCAACGCCATAACAATTATGACATGGCTCTCATTGACTTTTTTGATGGGGATGCTAAAATTGAGTTGTGTGTCAAATTTCATATAATTTCGCAAAACTAAACATTTAACCTCCATATAAAATCTGTAGGGGGCGCTGTGGCGCCAAATGAATTTATTTCACTTCAAGTGGGTTTAGGGCAAAGAGTTTAACAACTGATTCTAATTTGACGCAATTCGGACTTTATCTGCGCAAACGGCAGAAATTTTAAATATGGGAGATTTCTGAAATTCTAGCTACAGTTTGCGGCTTCGCCGCACAGAGACCGTGAGAGGTATCAATGTAATTTGGATAACTTTTGATGTCCCACTCCTCAGTAGCATTTTCACCAAATTTCAGCTTTTTAGGGCCAACGCCCTGGGAGGAGTTCGTAAAAGTACGACGTTTGGAAAAACTCCAAAATCATGTTTAGCCATTTTTGAAGCAATATGGCCGACATTTGGTTGGGCGGACGGCGTTGCCGTAATAATATTTTTTACTTCTCTTGTCACCATCTACCTCTGCGCCAAATTTCATGATTCTACGATCAGATTTTTTTTGGGTCATTTCCAATCTCTCAATGCATTTTTGGTACATTTGGGGGCGCTGACGCGCCAATTTTTTTATTTTAGAAAAGGGAAATAGCCAGAATGTAGAGAGGCACGATTTTTAGAGGTGTGCAAATTTTTGTGACTTTTCGTCAATGTTCACTGGGTGAAAAATAGGGGGGTTGGTCCCGAGAAGAAGAAGAAGAAGAAGAAGAAGAAGAAGAAGAAGAAGAAGAAGAAGAAGAAGAAGAAGAAGAAGAAGAAGAAGAAGAAGAAGAAGAAGAAGAAGAAGAAGAAGAAGAAGAAGAAGAAGAAGAAGAAGAAGAAGAAGAAGAAGAAGAAGAAGAAGAAGAAGAAGAAGAAGAAGAAGAAGAATATTCCGATGCGAAAACAATGTTTCCCATTTTTCAAATATCATAAACTATACATTTTCGGAAAGCGCTCGCGCTTTCCTACCTCATGGTGTGGGTCCCTGGTCACTGACGGGTACTTTCGTTAATTTTGAGTGGGCTCCGCCCACTTTGTGTTTTTGGCCCTCTATACAGTAATAATGTTCATTTTTTGCATTACATGCTTATATGCATGGAACATGCAAGAGATGGGGAACGTATTCGTGAGCTACTTAGGGCAAATGAGTGCTTTATATGGGGATGACGACCGCGAAGCGGTCGTCATCCCCATTTAAAGTGCTCGTTTAGTGCGCACTTTTGCACGGGCTTCGCCCGTTTACAACGGTACTGTTCCATTTTCCTACTATTAATTAGTATGCACGGGGCGTGCGTGAGTGAAGGAGTGCGTTAGTGAGTGTTTGGAAGTGGGCGAGCGCTTCGCGCTCGATTTCGTGCGCACTACGTGCGCACTTTCGCAGCCGTGCTTCGCACGGCCTTACGAGATTAATAGGCCTCTCGCCAGCTTGTGGCGCTCGGGCCTAATAATAGTAATAGTAATGATAATAATAATAGTAGTAGTAGTAGTAGTAATAGTAGTAGTAGTAGTAATGATAATAGTAATAATAATAATAATAATAGTAATAATAATAATAATGATGATGATGATAGTAATAATAATAATAATAATAAAAGTAATACTAATACTAATAATAGTAATAGTAATAATAATAATGATAATAATAGTAATAATAATAATAATAATAACAATGATAGTAATAATAATAATAATAATGATGATAGTAATAATAATAATAATAATAATAATAATGATGATGATAGTCATAATAATAATAATAGTAATACTAATAATAATAATAATAATAGTAATAGTAATAATAAAGCCATCTGTGATCACTAAATTATGATTAAATCTCACATTTAAACCCATATAAATTAGTTTTTTCTTGTCAATTAATCAGGAATAAAAAAGGGGCACTAACTGGTGGATGTCATTGCTGAATGTTCCTCAGTGTGGCATTAACGTTGTATCTTGTATTTGTTTTTAATGCAGATGTTTGTTTTTTTGCTGGAAAAATACTTTGGAAAACTTGCTGTGAGCGTGGTCGTCGCTCCACAAAATTGATCGGAGATATGTTTAATGCCACATACCACCCAAGCAATAACATCGCCATGGAGACAAGCGGGTGACAGACAGAGTGTGCCTTTAATGTGAATAATTATGAGCAATGTAGCTTTCAACATACCATTTTCACTTTCACAATGTTCAGCTGTACTTGGCGTGAAGACGGCGAGTGACACATGAAGAGTTTTAAAACGTCACATTGCCACTTTTCAACAATAAAAACGCGTAAATGACAATATGCTGCTTGTTACGGTGAAATGCCACGACGAAGAGGCGGGGCTTGAATGAAATGTAAAGTCATTAGCTACTTATGCCCTCGTTTATTAGGTGGTGAAAGTGAATGGCAGTGGAGGTCTGGAGACTTTCCTCTGGCTGTAATGCAGTACTAGCAGTAATAGCAGGAAAAGCAGTAATAGCAGTAATACAGTACTAGCAGGAAAAGCAGTACTAGCAGGAATAGCAGGAAAAGCAGTAATAGCAGTAATACAGTACTAGCAGTAATAGCAGTAATAGCAGTAATGCAGTACTAGCAGTAATGCAGTACTAGCAGTAATGCAGTACTAGCAGTAGGCGCAGTACTAGCAGTAATAGCAGTAATGCAGTACTAGCAGTAATGCAGTACTAGCAGTAGGCGCAGTACTAACAGTAATGCAGTAATAGCAGTAATAGCAGTGATAGTAGTACTATCAGTAATAGCGGTACTAGCAGTAATGCAGTAGTAACAGCTTTTTTCCCAAAGAGGTTTTTTTTTGTAGTTTTTCCTGGCCGAGAAGGAGAGTCTAAGGACGGAGGACCCTGGGACATCGTCCCTCGCCACCACAGACATTGTCTGACTTCATCGCCACCACAGACATTGTCTGACTTCATCGCCACCACAGACATTGTTGATTCATTTCTCCCTGTGGCCCTCAGAGGCAACTGTTGTTGTGATTTTGGGCCTTACAAAAATAAATTGATATGATATGATATGAGTACTAGCAGTAATAGCAGTACTAGCAGTAATAGTAGTACTAGCAGTAATAGCAGCGTGCTGTGGCTGCCTGTCCCTGGGTGGAGCCGGTGCAGCTTTGCGGTTCCTCTGTTTTCATTTGTGGGGCCGTTTACTGACTGTATAATGTGTTGTTATGGAGATGAATACACAGAAAAAGGGGCTTGTGAGGGCAAAGCTCGGCCGACGCCACGCGCAGAATGTTTTTTCTTTGCCAGTTCCATGTAGGAAAATACCGAGAGTGATGCATGGTGAATATGTTAATAAGATAAGATAAGATAAGATATTCCTTTATTGTCCCACATGGGGAAATTTCATTGGTGCAACGCAGGTAGATACAGAGGTAGATACAGAAGAACAGATCACTTATAGGAAGTCTGAAAAACACTTTCAGTAGAAGATCTCCTATAAATAAATAAAAACTCCCATAGACAAATAAATAAATAAATGAATACCATTGCATGTGATCCCGACAGTAATTGCACATGAATATGTAATGGTGGTTTGAATAAAACTAACAATAAATGTCTCTATTATATTCTATATCCTATTCAAGATTTACTACTATTGCTCGAGTGCAATAAAAGTAAAGGCATACAATTTATTACGTAGGTGCTATATGGACGTAAACAAATGTGTGGAGGAGGTAGTAGGAGTAGTAAGTAATCGTTAGTAATAGTGAGTAAATAAATAATAATTAGTAATAGTAGTAAGTAATAATTGAGTTGTTAAATGAGTTGTAATAGTTACTAACAGTTAGTAATAGTGTGTACTAGTGTTTAATAATTTGTCATAGTATATAATAGTTTGTAATAGTAGTTAGGTAAAGTGAGTTATAGTTAGTAAGTAATAGTTTGTAATAGTTATTCATAGAAGTAAGTAATAGTTAGTTAGTAGTTAGTAAGTAATTGTGTGTAATAGTTTGTGAGTAATAGTAAGTCATTGTTTGTAATTGTGTGTAATAGTAATAGTTTGAGATGGTAGTAAGTAATAGTTAGTAGTAGAAGAGGTAGTTGCAGTACAAGTACAAGTGATTTAAAAGAAGGAACGTTGTAATATCTAAATGTCACGGTACAATATTTACTGTAATATTTTATAAACGGACTTGTATATATGCTACTTTTCCTTTTCAAGAATGAAGATAAAAGTGCTTAATAAATAACTTGATCACAGTTATTTCTTCATGTTGTCTGCTCTGAAATGGAGCAAAGGATCATGGTCTGTGTAGTTCACTCACTGTTTCAGCTGCTGCAAAAAAACCTTTGAGCTAAAGAGCTTGTAATTCGATTTATTTTGGACTTCTGATGATACGAAATCACAGTATTTTAGTTACTGTTCCGTCCATATTAAAAAGCCTATTGTTTATTACTTATTTAAAACATTACTTATTTATTACTTGGATATAAACACATGTCGATGCATCTAAAGAGTATTGGAATGAGTGGAATAAGTAGTAGTAGTAGTAGTAGTATTCTAATAGCAGTAGAAGGAGGATGGAGGATGCGCAAAAAGTGTATATATAAGTTTGTATAGGAAATAGCTCTGCATATTGAATAATGTTCTGGTTTTTGCTGCACACAGACTTTAGTTAGAGTCAGAGTCGGTCGGAGCAGTGCCATTGGCCGAGAACAGTCCCGTCTGTGTCAAACGGACGACTCTCACCACGAGCCCAGGAATCCATTTGAAACAAGCGCACCTTTATAGTGAACCATCTCCCGCTCTTCCTGTGCCCTAATTCACATGTAAACACCCAGATGGGCTCCATCTCCAGGCCAACGCAGCTGACATCACCAGCTTCTCACTCCTGCTGAGCTCGGCGTGACCCAGAAGCAGGACGGCCAGTTTGTGCCATTAATATGTAGTGGTTGGTTATTTTTACTCAATGGGAGTTTTTTGATGATAGGGATGTCACGATTATCAGGTTAATGGATAGTCGTGATTATTAAGGTCACAATGTAATCATAAGAACCTAGAAAATAATCATTGTGACAGTTTTAGAAGCAAAATTATGTATTTTGAGTTCAATTTCTCATCCAAAAATAGACGTAAATGTAAAGAACGTGTTTTTGTCACATTTCACGTCTTTTTGTTTTTCAGAAAGTTAAATTTAGTAAAGCCGGTCACAAACTTCAGGAAAAGTAACACGTCAGACCGAGGGAATGAGAGAAAATGAAAGATGTCACTGTTGTTTGGTCACGGACGCAATAATTGTGATGTTTTTTCTCACAATGATCGAAACGCAAACATTTCATATCGTGACATCCCTAGTTTATGAGGAACAGGATAAATGTTGGTTATTTTGGGGGGTATTAATATGAAAATAGCACTGTTCAGTTGTATAGTGGTATTGAGTTTGCGGTTTAATTATAATTATTTGGACATTGGCTGTAGATGATGTGATGAATCTTTAATGTCTTTTCAAAAGGTTTAGACTAACACTCTTTACCCATGCGTGTAAATCGCGTGTTATGGTAAAACAATTATGTTTTCACAAGATATATTACACTACGACTATACTCTATACCACTAAATTAATTAAAGTAATCCATCCAGAGAATCAGGTGTTTTAGTAAATAACAGAAATGATAATATGTCTTCTTTAAGGTGTAGAAAGAGAACAAAAAGCGCTCAAATGTAGCCTGTAAAACATGACTTTGAATCTATATAATCATGTGCAATTATAGAAAAACAGAACTTGATATAGAGGGTGAAAGTATGTGTTATCAGGCCAGAGGTGAATTTCCCACAATCCTTCCAAAAGTGCAGGGCTTGGCTTGTTTTCTCACTCCCACCCAATAAAGAGGCACTATTTGTTCAGATCTGATCTTGATCCTGTTTTGAATCGCGTCACTTTTACGAGCTGCGAGCGAGCGAGCCAGCGCGTGTTTAGACCAGCTCAGCCACTAAATCAAGCTCTTTGGGACTATTTTTAGACACATGTGCGCCTCTGTGCTGGCGGCGCGCGTGTGTTTTTGCCGGCTCTTTTTGACCACGATCTGGTCAGATATAGGGTGCGCTCACGACAGTAATTTACATAAACGGATTAAACTCAAAACTAGACCAGGACTAGACCAAAACCAAGTCTCCGTCAGGATCAAACTGGGCTCAAACCAGGACAAGTACTCACACAAACATGAATAATTAACCCATATCCAATTCAAGTCATGACTCAATTGCTGACCTGTGCGGCGGATGTTTTTGAAAAGTTACCAAGAACTTGTTTATGGAAGTCCTCAGATTTCTGCAGAATTAAACATTTCGAGGTTTGCCTGGAAAGAGTATTTATTTAGACGTTGGCACCAGTATTTTTGTGTCCCTGAGGACAAATGTGCAGGGGCCTTTCCTTTTCCAGAAAACACAGGAAAAACCGAGTCGTGTAACAAAGAATCTTGATCCGATCTCAGACGGAATATTGTCCAGTTTGGCGTCAAATGTTAATCTGCAGTGATTTATTCGAGCTTCATGCAATGTCGGGCTGTGCAATTTATTTAATGGTAATTTAAACAAGATCTTTGCACCTCAGGCATTTTTAATTGAGATGTTGAAAGTCAATGCAGAGTCGGTGAAAACATGCGGTTGGTTTGCACGTTGATTGACCTTATTTTTCGTTTAAATGTCACTATTTACTTTCAGAAACTTATTAAAAAATGGCTTTCAGGATTGATTTCACGGATATAAACAAGACAGACTTTTTGGACGAGTTGCTTCTTCTATATCAGATAATAAGAGATGGTGTGATTATCTTGACATGTTTCAACACAGCTGTTCTACTAAAGAAGAGAAGATGAATATTCTAACATTCATTTTAATCAGTGCCATTTAAGGGTCAATTTTATTCCTCCTAAGTCTGAACTCTAGAGTAAACTGAAAGAGCAGCACTTACTCAAAGTTATTCATGAAATTGTTATATAAAAACAACAACATTTGATTAATTAAATTACACATTGAAAAGGTTAAACAATCATATTTTATTTGTATTTGTTTTTCATGGCAGATTAAAACTCTACCTGAACGCGTAATTCTGTCTTTCTTCATCTTCAGTGTTCGACATGTTTGCTCCTTCTTGCTTCAACACGTCATAACCAAATTGTCCTGATCAAATTAGTTCTCAAATTGCCACCATTTATTGTCTTTAGCTTGTCACAAACGTTCGTCACCATTGTCCCAGGCCGAGGATGTGCACTCATTTCCAAAGAACAATACAGTTATCTTTAGTTTGAACTGTTCCATGGTCGGTGAATGCGTCTGTGTCAAAAGTCTTAAAGGTGCGTTCTTCTAAACTGGCAGCAGCGTCGTGCTAAATACCCCGGAGTTCAGTGGAATCATGTTGTCAGTGCAGCATTTGAAAGTGATTCAATGTCTGCCAAAGGTTTGTCTCGACTTTCGCAGATTCACCTGAGAGAATGTGCCGGTCGATCTGATGGACAGTATTCAGCTTAGAACAGAACATGAAGTAAAGGTGCACTTCTTAGCAATAGAAACACCTGTAATTGAACAAATGCAAATGCTTATAGTTATAATATAATAATAATCTATAATAATCTATAATATATAATGGGAACAGGGCAACTTTTGGTGTTGGTGTGGTAGTGATGTAGTTATAGTGGTAGTAATACCAGTCCATTAGCCTTTGCCCCTCTAAGATCAGCCCTGCTGCTGCTGTGGCTGGTGGTGCTGCTGTGGTGCTGTGGCTGGTGGTGCTGATGGTGCTGCTGTGGCTGGTGGTGCTGCTGTGGTGCTGTGGCTGGTGGTGCTGATGGTGCTGCTGTGGCTGGTGGTGATGCTGTGGCTGGTGGTGATGCAGTGGCTGGTGGCGATGCTGTGGCTGGTGGTGATGCTGTGGCTGGTGGTGATGCTGTGGCTGGGGGTGCTGCTGTGGCTGGTGGTGATGCTGTGGCTGGTGGTGATGCTGTGGCTGGGGGTGATACTGTGGCTGGGGGTGATGCTGTGGCTGGTGGTGATGCAGTGGCTGGTGGCGATGCTGTGGCTGGTGGTGATGCTGTGGCTGGTTGTGATGCTGTGGCTGGTGGTGATGCTGTGGCTGGGGGTGCTGCTGTGGCTGGGGGTGATGCTGTGGCTGGGGGTGCTGCTGTGGCTGGGGGTGATGCTGTGGCTGGGGGTGATGCTGTGGCTGGTGGTGATGCTGTGGCTGGGGGTGCTGCTGTGGCTGGTGGTGATGCAGTGGCTGGTGGCGATGCTGTGGCTGGTGGTGATGCTGTGGCTGGTTGTGATGCTGTGGCTGGTGGTGATGCTGTGGCTGGGGGTGCTGCTGTGGCTGGGGGTGATGCTGTGGCTGGGGGTGATGCTGTGGCTGGTGGTGATGCTGTGGCTGGGGGTGCTGCTGTGGCTGGTGGTGATGCTGTGGCTGGGGGTGATGCTGTGGCTGGGGGTGATGCTGTGGCTGGTGGTGATGCTGTGGCTGGGGGTGCTGCTGTGGCTGGTGGTGATGCTGTGGCTGGGGGTGATGCTGTGGCTGGGGGTGATGCAGTGGCTGGTGGCGATGCTGTGGCTGGTGGTGATGCTGTGGCTGGTTGTGATGCTGTGGCTGGGGGTGATGCTGTGGCTGGTGGCGATGCTGTGGCTGGTGGTGATGCTGTGGCTGGTTGTGATGCTGTGGCTGGGGGTGCTGCTGTGGCTGGTGGTGATGCTGTGGCTGGTGGTGATGCTGTGGCTGGGGGTGATGCTGTGGCTGGTGGTGATGCTGTGGCTGGGGGTGCTGCTGTGGCTGGGGGTGATGCAGTGGCTGGTGGCGATGCTGTGGCTAGTGGTGATGCTGTGGCTGGGGGTGCTGCTGTGGCTGGGGGTGATGCTGTGGCTGGGGGTGATGCTGTGGCTGGGGGTGCTGCTGTGGCTGGTGGTGATGCTGTGGCTGGTGGTGATGCTGTGGCTGGTGGTGATGCTGTGGCTGGTGGTGATGCTGTGGCTGGGGGTGCTGCTGTGGCTGGGGGTGATGCTGTGGCTGGTGGTGATGCTGTGGCTGGTGGTGATGCTGTGGCTGGGGGTGCTGCTACATGTGGTGCTGGTGGTGCTACTGTGGCTGGGGGTGCTGGCGTTTGGTGCTGGTGCTTGTGGTGCTAGTGTTTGTGGTGCTGCTGCTGCAGGTAGTGGTGCTGGTGCTGCTGCTGCTGCTGCTGCTGGTGGTGGTGGTGGTGGTGGTGCTGCTGGTGCTGCTGCTGGTGCTGCTGGTGATGCTGCTGGTGCTGCTGCTGCTGGTGGTGGTGCTGCTGCTGCTGCTGGTGGTGGTGCTGCTGCTGCTGGTGGTGGTGGTGCTGCTGGTGTTGCTGCTGCTGCTGGTGGTGGGGGTGCTGCTGCTGCTGCTGGTGGTGGTGCTGCTGGTGGTGCTGCTGCTGCTGGTGGTGGTGGTGCTGCTGCTGGTGGTGGTGGTGCTGCTGCTGGTGGTGGTGGTGCTGCTGGTGGTGCTGCTGCTGCTGGTGGTGGTGGTGCTGCTGGTGGTGCTGCTGCTGCTGGTGGGGGTGCTTCTTCCCCTCACAGCGGGCGAACCCTGAGAATGGAATGTGGTGTGGTCGTAGTCTCATTGTGAGGTCATTGCGACCACTTCCTGGTTTGTTTAGGACAAAATAACAGCAGCTCTGACTGACGCTTTTCTTCTCATCACTCGCACTTCACTCTTACCAGAAACTCTTCCTCAGGAGCCGCCCTTTGGGACACATTTTGGAGCAGTTTTTCAAAAATAACTTCATATCATACATGTGTGGTGGAGGCTTAGTGCGTCTTTGATCCTTACGTTGCTTTCACGCTCTGTCAGATTCTCTTAAGCCTCGTGAGTGTGAGGTTCCCGACTCAGGGGCCCATACGTCTGTACAGGAGCTGAGCTGACCTTTAGCCTTCCTCTTCCTTTCACTTCATCTGTGAAGGAAATCGTTTTTTTCATTAAACAACATAGATCGTTGCCAAGAATTCATGCAACGTATTAGAAGTATTGAAAGTGGAAGTTCCTCTCCTTGACGTACAAATACACACAGAGAAAAATATGTAGTTATGTTATATATCATGCAAAAACATGACTTTGGTTTCATTCTTTCTTTACTGGGCAGTTACTATCGACGATGAATCCATAACAAGAAAAGCAGATTTGAGTCCTGTGTTCAAAACGATGTCTGCGCGATACTTTTGAAGGATGAGATCACTGCCACCTGTAGGTGGCGCTTGTCCTGGATTTGATCGTACAATGTGTGCGTAATGACAAAGAGGAAATATCTCTCCTTCTTCATGTCATCAAACCCACCCATTCGTCCAAACATTGGCTGTAGAAAGACATCGTACAACAACATAACGTGTAACGACTTACTGTAACTGGCCGATGTGTCGTCTTGTCATTATAAACTATTTCTAATCTGCGTTTCCAGAACACGATCGCTTTTCAGAGCCACAGCCCTAAAAGACATCAATGTTACTGAGATTAGATCTGGCAATCACAGATACTGCCCCCAAATGACGAGAAGGAATGCACGGCCACATATTACTGACCCTATTACTGCAAGGCCCATTTTCGGTCACAGTTTGTACTCTTTTTCCACAGATTTGGTTAAGACTGCATAGGAAAACGAAGCAGCGCGACGATTGTAGTAGAGAAACGGCTGTAGTGTAATTGTGCCAGTGCAGTATTTCCTGTAGTACAAAGTGTAATTGTGCCAGTGCAGTATTTCCTGTAGTACGAAGTGTAATTGTGCCAGTGCAGTATTTCCTGTAGTAAAACGCGTAATTGTGTCAGTGCAGTATTTCCTGTACTACAAAGTGTAATTGTGCCAGTGCAGTATTTCCTGTAGTACAAAGTATAATTGTGCCAGTGCAGTATTTCCTGTAGTACTAAGTGTAAGTGTGTCAGTGCAGTATTTCCTGTAGTACAAAGTATAATTGTGCCAGTGCAGTATTTCCTGTAGTAAAATGTGTAATTGTGTCAGTGCAGTATTTCCTGTAGTACAAAGTGTAATTGTGCCAGTGCAGTATTTCCTGTACTACAAAGTGTAATTGTGCCAGTGCAGTATTTCCTGTACTACAAAGTGTAATTGTGCCAGTGCAGTATTTCCTGTAGTACAAAGTGTAATTGTGCCAGTGCAGTATTTCCTGTAGTAAAATGTGTAATTGTGCCAGTGCAGTATTTCCTGTAGTACAAAGTGTAATTGTGCCAGTGCAGTATTTCCTGTAGTACGAAGTGTAATTGTGCCAGTGCAGTATTTCCTGTAGTAAAACGCGTAATTGTGTCAGTGCAGTATTTCCTGTACTACAAAGTGTAATTGTGCCAGTGCAGTATTTCCTGTAGTACAAAGTATAATTGTGCCAGTGTAGTATTTCTTGTAGTACTAAGTGTAAGTGTGTCAGTGCAGTATTTCCTGTAGTACAAAGTATAATTGTGCCAGTGCAGTATTTCCTGTAGTAAAATGTGTAATTGTGTCAGTGCAGTATTTCCTGTAGTACAAAGTGTAATTGTGCCAGTGCAGTATTTCCTGTACTACAAAGTGTAATTGTGCCAGTGCAGTATTTCCTGTACTACAAAGTGTAATTGAGCCAGTGCAGTATTTCCTGTAGTACAAAGTATAATTGTGCCAGTGCAGTATTTCCTGTAGTACAAAGTGTAATTGTGCCAGTGCAGTATTTCCTGTAGTACAAAGTATAATTGTGTCAGTGCAGTATTTCCTGTACAACAAAGTGTAATTGTGCCAGTGCAGTATTTCCTGTAGTAAAACGTGTAATTGTGTCAGTGCAGTATTTCCTGTAGTACAAAGTATAATTGTGCCAGTGCAGTATTTCCTGTACTACAAAGTGTAATTGTGCCAGTGCAGTATTTCCTGTACTACAAAGTGTAATTGTGCCAGTGCAGTATTTCCTGTAGTACAAAGTGTAATTGTGCCAGTGCAGTATTTCCTGTACTACAAAGTGTAATTGTGCCAGTGCAGTATTTCCTGTAGTACAAAGTGTAATTGTGTCAGTGCAGTATTTCCTGTAGTACAAAGTATAATTGTGCCAGTGCAGTATTTCCTGTAGTACAAAGTGTAATTGTGCCAGTGCAGTATTTCCTGTACTACAAAGTGTAATTGTGCCAGTGCAGTATTTCCTGTACTACAAAGTGTAATTGTGCCAGTGCAGTATTTCCTGTAGTACAAAGTGTAATTGTGCCAGTGCAGTATTTCCTGTACTACAAAGTGTAATTGTGCCAGTGCAGTATTTCCTGTAGTACAAAGTGTAATTGTGTCAGTGCAGTATTTCCTGTAGTACAAAGTATAATTGTGCCAGTGCAGTATTTCCTGTAGTACAAAGTGTAATTGTGCCAGTGCAGTATTTCCTGTAGTAAAATGTGTAATTGTGTCAGTGCAGTATTTCCTGTAGTACAAAGTATAATTGTGCCAGTGCAGTATTTCCTGTAGTACAAAATGTAATTGTGTCAGTGCAGTATTTCCTGTAGTACAAAGTATAATTGTGCCAGTGCAGTATTTCCTGTAGTACAAAGTGTAATTGTGCCAGTGCAGTATTTCCTGTAGTACAAAGTATAATTGTGCCAGTGCAGTATTTCCTGTTGTACAAAGTGTAATTGTGTCAGTGCAGTATTTCCTGTAGTACAAAGTATAATTGTGCCAGTGCAGTATTTCCTGTAGTACAAAGTATAATTGTGCCAGTGCAGTATTTCCTGTAGTACAAAGTGTAATTGTGTCAGTGCAGTATTTCCTGTACTACAAAGTATAATTGTGCCAGTGCAGTATTTCCTGTAGTACAAAGTATAATTGTGCCAGTGCAGTATTTCCTGTAGTACAAAGTGTAATTGTGTCAGTGCAGTATTTCCTGTACTACAAAGTATAATTGTGCCAGTGCAGTATTTCCTGTAGTAAAATGTGTAATTGTGTCAGTGCAGTATTTCCTGTAGTACAAAGTATAATTGTGCCAGTGCAGTATTTCCTGTAGTACAAAGTATAATTGTGCCAGTGCAGTATTTCCTGTAGTACAAAGTGTAATTGTGTCAGTGCAGTATTTCCTGTTGTACAAAGTATCATTGTGCCAGCGCAGTATTTCCTGTAGTAAAATGTGTAATTGTGTCAGTGCAGTATTTCCTGTAGTACAAAGTATAATTGTGCCAGTGCAGTATTTCCTGTAGTACAAAGTATAATTGTGCCAGTGCAGTATTTCCTGTAGTACAAAGTATAATTGTGTCAGTGCAGGATTTCCTGTGGTAAAAAGTATGTATAACGTATTTATAATATTAGAATAATATATATCCATAAAACAGTAGTTTTAGTATTTTTTTGTCATATTATCGTTATATCAATGATTTTGGCCGTCATAATTGTGATCATCTAATTCTACAATATTATCACCAGAAAACCTTCAAAACAAAACATTATTATTACATACATTATATGCTTTTACTTCTTATATACTACTTATTTCATATGCTTTTTTATTATTATTGCTGTATTTTTTCCTCTAACACATATAACAGAAGTATAAAGCGTCCTCTCTTTATCTTTTCATCACGTGCTGCCTGCCAGCGCTTCAGCACTTCTTAGTTTCATATTTGCTCCTTTTATGACTTTTATATTTGGATCTGGTACAAATGAAGCTCTTTAAAACCTGCTTTGAACATCTGCTCTCTCTCTCTCTCTCTCTCTCTCTCTCTCTCTCTCTCTCTCTCTCTCTCTCTCTCTCTCTCTCCCTCCCTCCCTCCCTCCCCACGGCCTTGAGCTCCTTTCAAAGCTCTTACATAACGACATGAATGAGAGCGGCGAGGACAGTGACGCAGCAGACCCCCTCTCTCCCCCTGTCTCTTCCCCTCTCTCTTCTCTCCCCCTCTCTCTCTCCCTTTCTCTTCCCCCTTTCTCTTCTCTCCCCCCTCTCTCCCCCTCTCTCTCCCCCCCTTTCTCTTCTCTCCCCCTCTCTTGTCTTCTCTCTCTCTCCCCTCTCTCTTCCCCTCTCTCTCTTCTCTCCTCCTCTCTTCTCTTCTCTCTCTTGCCCCCTCTCTCTTCCATCCTCTCTCTTCTCTTCCATCCTCTCTCTTCTCTTCCCCTCTCTCTTCCCCCCTCTCTCTTCTCTTCCTGTCTTTCTTCCATCCTCTCTCTTCTCCCCCCTCTCTCTTCCATCATCTCTCTTCTCTTCCCCTCTCTCTTCTCTTCCTGTCTTTCTTCTGCTCTCTGCATTATAACTCCTCCCCCTTTACCTCGGGTGGGCACATGACCGCCGCTCTTCTCTCTCTTCTCCCCTCTCTCTTCTTTTCCTGTCTTTCTTCCATCCTCTCTCTTATCTTCCCCTCTCTCTTCTCTTTCTGTCTTTCTTCCCCCTCTCTCTTCTCTTCCTGTCTTTCTTCCATTCTCTCTCTTCTCTTCCCCTCTCTCTTTTCTTCCTGTCTTCCTTCTGCTCTCTGCATTATAACTCCTCCCCCTTTACCTCTCGGGCGGGCACATGACCGCCGCTCTTCATCGTGCGTGAGAAGAGGAGGGACTGAGTCAGACCAAGGGCAGTGGAATGGTGTGAACGGGGAAATGACTGATCTCTGTGAATTACTCTCTCATGTTTGTTTTAATCATATTTGAGTGTTTATTTCCATGACGCAGTGCTATGTCTGTGATGTGTGGAGACGTGGTTCAAAATGTCACAAAATGCAGTCATTGTGCTGAGAGATGGTGTGATAAATGTGTCTGAAGGTTTGGAAGAATAGATTGTATGTGACGATGCAAACATGCTGCGCAAACTATTGCAAAAGCCTGGACAATATCTCATTCTGTTAATTTTTGTGGAATAATTTACTTATTTTTCATTTTGTTTGCAGAAAAGGAGCAACCTATTATGTAGTCCTGGTTTCTTGTTTAAACAAAAATACTTTTATATATTTTTATCTTAATAATGTCAATACGGTAACTTCTATTTCAGTGGTGAAATATATGAAACTTTCCTGGTGGAGGGTTCGTCACATTCGGTTTCATTCATACAATGTCACTACCTTTCCACAAGCCCTGGGTCTTTTGGGATCGCCCTAAAAGATAAACAAAAACAATGCATCAAAACATTCAATCTCTCGCTTGTAATTGGTTAAGAAAGACTATCGTACATGAAGAGGCTTTTGTCTTCCTCTGAGCCGCTGTGCCCTGTGCAGTTCTGCACTTTATTATAGTCTGTGAGCACGTGATGGTCTTACAAAGCCACAGGCCTGAGGGCAGAGCAGCAGAGGCAGCAGAAGCAACAGAGGCAGCAGAAGCAACAGAAGCAGCAGCAGAGGCAGCAGAAGCAACAGAGGCAGCAGAAGCAACAGAGACAGCAGAAGCAGAGGCAGCAGAAGCAACAGAGGCAGCAGAAGCAACAGAGGCAGCAGAAGCAGAGGCAGCAGAAGCAACAGAGGCAGCAGAAGCAACAGAGGCAGCAGAAGCAGAGGCAGCAGAAGCAACAGAGGCAGCAGAAGCAACAGAGGCAGCAGAAGCAACAGAGGCAGCAGAAGCAACAGAGGCAGCAGAAGCAACAGAAGCAGCAGCAGAGGCAGCAGAAGCAACAGAGGCAGCAGAAGCAACAGAGGCAGCAGAAGCAGAGGCAGCAGAAGCAACAGAGGCAGCAGAAGCAGAGGCAGCAGAAGCAACAGAGGCAGCAGAAGCAGCAGCAGAGGCAGCAGAAGCAACAGAGGCAGCAGAAGCAACAGAGGCAGCAGAAGCAGAGGCAGCAGAAGCAACAGAGGCAGCAGAAGCAGAGGCAGCAGAAGCAACAGAGGCAGCAGAAGCAGCAGCAGAGGCAGCAGAAGCAACAGAGGCAGCAGAAGCAACAGAGGCAGCAGAAGCAACAGAGGCAGCAGATGTCATTTTAAAAAAAATATAATATAGATTCCTACTTTTTTTTGTAGATTTTTATTTTTTATGTGATACTTTTACTTGAATATGTATTTGCTGCTGCATCAGTTTATACTTGAGTGACAATTACAAGTACTATTTCCACCACTGCTTGCATAATTTGTCCGTGTATCACTATATATATATAATACAATAGACTATGATACACTGTAAAATCCCACCTTGTTGTCATACACATGCACTTGAGCTGATGCGGCGAAACGCACTTGTAAAACTTGCTTCCACCGACCGTCGCCTTCCTTCAAACCGTGTCGAATCAACAGTGCGGCTTTGAGCGTTTTACGAGCCGTTTGTTTTGTAACCAGATCTTCCATCCTGGTGTCTGTGTTGACACTACAGGAGCATCGTGTAGCGCCGTGCTAAAGCTAACATGAAAGAGACAAGTGCAGAATAACAGGAAAGTCCGTCTCGAGTCAGTCACACAACACGTTCAAAGACTATGGCAGTTCGCCCGACGCGGCGCGTCACTGGGCTCTCCGCGGCAACGGGGCGAGAGGGAAGTAAAAGGGCACAAGGGCTTTTCAAAGGCCGAGTGAAATCATGTCAATCTCGGTGTCAGTGGTGAAAGAAGTGCTCAATTTTCTTACTTAAGTACAGTAAAAGTGTAAATAGCACAACGAAAATCTACTTAAGTAACAGGTTTGAAGTACCGTATTTTCCAGACTTTAAGTCGCACCTTTTTTCATAGTTTTGGCCGTAGTGCGACTTCTATGTGATATTATTCCTTATTTTCACACCGGCAACCGCATTTCACATGTTGATTATTTTCACACTGATGACCTCAAGAGGGCGCTCTGGGCTCAAAGCGACGCAGAAGAAGAATCAGCACTTCCTCTACCTCTGGAGTTTGTGGAGTTGTTTACGTTAACATACCAGACACTTACCACAGTTCTGTCTGTGCGTCATGTAGCTGAAAGTGTTAGCGTTAGCATACGTACACCTATTCACCACCTTCCGTCAGGAGCCTCCATATTTGTTTTTCTAGTTTTTGTGTCAAACTGATTTTGAGTGAATTTTATGTTTATACTTTTGACAGATATAAAAATTGAAAATCTTCCAAACATACTTTTTATGTTTGTACTTTGTTACTTTCCACTACTGCTTGGTCCAGAGTTGGGAGATATATCAAAGAATAGATAATATTGCTTGGATGTATGCAAAATTAGAACCTCACGTGCATCTCCCATGATCAAAAGTATTAAAAAGGACAATTACAACAATATAAAGTGTCAAGTTTTGCCCTTTTTCGGTAAATTTTGTATCCGATCAGTTTTTCTGCCGGACTCAATCCTCAACCCAGACATTATTTTGCATCAGGCTAAGATGCGAAATAACTGAAATAATACTGAAAAACATTGAGGTATTCATGTTTGTCAATAACACCCACCACGATTTTGGTGCCATATTATGTTTTTAGTTTATTTGACACTTTGAATGTGGCGTAAAGTATATTTTTGAAGAAGGTGTTTGCAGAGAGTGCCTCGGTAACCCCCTTCAAACGACCGAACGTGCTTAATTGTGCGGGTGTATGTGTTTTGTCTTTCAGTTTTGACGTGGAGAATGGCCCGTCGGCGAGCTGCAGCCCCCTGGACCCCCAGGCCTCCCCCGGCTCGGGTCTGGTCCTCCACACCAACTTCCCCGGGCACAACCAGCGGCGCGAGTCCTTCCTGTACCGCTCCGACAGCGACTATGACCTGTCGCCCAAGTCCATGTCCCGCAACTCCTCCATCGCCTCCGAACTGTAAGGAAATCACACTTTCACACGCAAAAGATTGTGAGACGGCTTGAAGTACTGCGATATCCATGTTACTGCAATGCTTTAATATACTTTTTGACACAATGGTTTTCATTTAATCGGACTTGGGCTGAATAAAACACTTAACAGAGACAAAATCAAAACTAAATCAAGGATTGATTATTTTATTTATTTTATTTATTTTATTTATTTTATTTATTTTATTTATTTTATTTATTTTATTTATTTTACTTATTTTATTTATTTTATTTATTTTATTATTTTATCTTTTTTATTATTATTATATATATATATATATTATTTTTTTTTAATTTACTTTTTTTTATATATATTTATTTATTAATCAATTTCTATTGTGCGTTATTTAGGTTAACATAAATTACCATCACAATCAAAAAGGAGCAGAGAAAGGAAAAAAATCTTATAAAAATCTGCCCCTTTCTTGAAAAAAACAACAACAAAAAAACACATTATAATTTACGACTTTACGAAAATAATACATTCAGTGTTCCTTTTTCGTTTGGAGAATAAACAACAATACATTTCTGAGGATCTTAGGTTATGTTCACACTGCGGGTCAAATCTGATTACCGCGACTTATATGTGACATTATTTGTTATTTTCACACTTGCAACCACATTTCATACTCCTGTGCGACTTATATATGTTTTTTTCTCTCTATTATGCATTTTTTGGCTGGTGCAATTTATAGTCTGGAAAATACGGTACAATAAAATCAGTCCCTAAAACGACCGTAATTAAAAGGCCGGACCGAATAAACCGACCAGACTAAAACAAATCAATAATACATTATCAAAGTTACCGTGATGCTTGACATAAATACTTAATGTGAATATAATCCTGGCGATTGTTGCTGTTCATATCTTTGTTTAATGCGGTAAATTTCTCAATAACTGATTCAGTAATTTAACAATTCCCAAGAGCATTTTGACACAGCGCTCATAGAAAACATTACAGTAAATGATTATTTAGTCCAGAAATCTGCTGTTTATGCTATTGTTTTTCCCAAATCAAATCATTATAATGCATCAAAAATATCCTAACTGTCTGTGACCCATCTGTAGGTGTCTGTAGATGTCTGTAGATGTCTGTATGTGTCTGTATGTGTCTGTATGTGTCTGTATGTGTCTGTAGATGTCTGTATGTGTCTGTATGTGTCTGTATGTGTCTGTAGATGTCTGTGACCCGTCTGTAGATGTCTGTATGTGTCTGTAGATGTCTGTGACCCGTCTGTAGATGTCTGTATGTGTCTGTAGATGTCTGTGACCCGTCTGTAGATGTCTGTATGTGTCTGTAGATGTCTGTGACCCGTCTGTAGATGTCTGTATGTGTCTGTAGATGTCTGTGACCCGTCTGTAGATGTCTGTATGTGTCTGTAGATGTCTGTGACCCGTCTGTAGATGTCTGTATGTGTCTGTAGATGTCTGTGACCCATCTGTGGATGTCTGTAGATGTCTGTGACCCGTCTGTAGATGTCTGTATGTGTCTGTAGATGTCTGTGACCCGTCTGTAGATGTCTGTATGTGTCTGTAGATGTCTGTGACCCGTCTGTAGATGTCTGTATGTGTCTGTAGATGTCTGTGACCCATCTGTGGATGTCTGTAGATGTCTGTGACCCGTCTGTAGATGTCTGTATGTGTCTGTAGATGTCTGTGACCCGTCTGTAGATGTCTGTATGTGTCTGTAGATGTCTGTGACCCGTCTGTAGATGTCTGTATGTGTCTGTAGATGTCTGTGACCCATCTGTGGATGTCTGTAGATGTCCTTGACCCATCTGTAGATGTCTGTAGATGTCTGAAGGTGTCTGCAGATGTCTGTGACCCGTCTGTAGATGTCTGTAGATGTATTTGACCCATCTGTAGATGTCTGTAAATGTCTGTGACCCATCTGTAGATGTCTGTAAATGTCTGTGACCCATCTGTAGGTGTCTGTAGATGTCTTTGACCCATCTGTAGATGTATGTAGGTGTCTGTAGATGTCTCTGACCCGTCTGTAGGTGTCTGTAGATGTCTGTAGATGTCTGTGACCCATCTGTAGATGTCTGTAGATGTCTGTAGATGTCTCTGACCCGTCTGTAGATGTCTGTAGGTGTCTGTAGATGTCTCTGACCCGTCTGTAGGTGTCTGTAGATGTCTGTGACCCATCTGTAGATGTCTGTAGATGTCTGTGACCCGTCTGTAGATGTCTGTAGGTGTCTGCAGATGTTTCCGTGACCTGTCTGTAGATGTATTTGACCCATCATTAGATGTCTCTGACCCATCTGTAGATGTCTGTAGGTGTCTGTAGATGTCTCTGACCCGTCTGTAGGTGTCTGTAGATGTCTGTGACCCATCTGTGGATGTCTGTAGATGTCCTTGACCCATCTGTAGATGTCTGTAGATGTCTGAAGGTGTCTGCAGATGTCTGTGACCCGTCTGTAGATGTCTGTAGATGTATTTGACCCATCTGTAGATGTCTGTAAATGTCTGTGACCCATCTGTAGGTGTCTGTAGATGTCTTTGACCCATCTGTAGATGTATGTAGGTGTCTGTAGATGTCTCTGACCCGTCTGTAGGTGTCTGTAGATGTCTGTAGATGTCTGTGACCCATCTGTAGATGTCTGTAGATGTCTCTGACCCGTCTGTAGATGTCTGTAGGTGTCTGTAGATGTCTCTGACCCGTCTGTAGGTGTCTGTAGATGTCTGTGACCCATCTGTGGATGTCTGTAGATGTCCTTGACCCATCTGTAGATGTCTGTAGATGTCTGAAGGTGTCTGCAGATGTCTGTGACCCGTCTGTAGATGTCTGTAGATGTATTTGACCCATCTGTAGATGTCTGTAAATGTCTGTGACCCATCTGTAGGTGTCTGTAGATGTCTTTGACCCATCTGTAGATGTATGTAGGTGTCTGTAGATGTCTCTGACCCGTCTGTAGGTGTCTGTAGATGTCTGTAGATGTCTGTGACCCATCTGTAGATGTCTGTAGATGTCTCTGACCCGTCTGTAGATGTCTGTAGGTGTCTGTAGATGTCTCTGACCCGTCTGTAGGTGTCTGTAGATGTCTGTGACCCATCTGTGGATGTCTGTAGATGTCCTTGACCCATCTGTAGATGTATGTAGGTGTCTGTAGATGTCTGTTACCCATCTGTATATGTCTGTAGATGTATGTAGGTGTCTGTAGGTGTCTGTAGATGTCGGTGACCCGTCTTTAGATGTCTGTGACCCGTCTGTAGATGTCTGTAGGTGTCTGTAGATGTATGTCACCCGTCTGTGGATGTCTGTAGGTGTCTGTAGGTGTCTGTAGATGTCTGTAGATAAGCTGAATTAAATGTGTTTTGTTTGCTTTCTTTCAGACACGGCGATGACTTGATCGTAACTCCATTTGCTCAGGTAACTGTTCTTTAACATGAGCTCAGATCAGAAACATGCCACTGACATGTGTCTGCTTCATTATTCACAGTTGTAATTGTGTTCTCTTCTTGCTCTTGTAGGTTCTGGCCAGCCTTCGAAGTGTGAGGAATAACTTTACAGTGCTCACCAATGTCCAATGTGCCTCCAGCAAGTACGTCCTTCACATTTCATCTTGATTCTATTCTATTCTATTCTATTCAACATTGAACAGTTTCCTGGAGTGTCATTGCCTTTAAAGCTGCTGCTGCTTCACACTTACATATGTCATTGCTTTTCCTGAAATGTTCCACAGTATGGCATTAAACACATCTATATTCTTATCCATTTATTCAATTACAGCCGGATTTGACGTCTAAATAAATACATTTTAAACACTTACTGTGAGCAGGCTCTGGCCTCTTACTGCTGGTGCTTGTCTCCATGGAGATAGACGTAATGCCATGCTGTGGAACATTGTTGGCAGGGCAATTACATGTCCATGAAGACCCTCCACCCAGGCCGGTCACGATAACACATTTGGAATTGCTATAGAAAAATAATCACGATAAGCAATAATATTGAATCAACTCAATGAAACCTGTTGTTTTATCGACTCACCACCAGAGGGAGGCATAGTCCTTATAATGACTTCAGTTCCATCAGTTGTGTCTCCTAAAGCAGTGTCTACCAATAATAGGAGATATTTGGAATGAGTTCATACATCCATCCATCCATCCATTTTCTACCGCTTGTTCCCTTTTGGGGTCGCGGGTGACTGGAGCCTATCCCAGTGACTTCGGGCCTTAGGCGGGGTACACCCTGGACAGTGGCCAACTTGTCGCAGGGCCAACATACATATATATTAAAAAAATAATTCAGTAGTAATTGAATAAAAACACGTCCTTTGTCATAAATGTGATGATTTTTGACATCAGTACCATTAAAACAAGAAAATACAATTGCAATACTTGACAATATACAACTACTAACATAATATGTATTTGCCGAGTACATGAATGAGGGGCCTCTCGGAGTTTAGGTGGTACGCAAGACCAACAAAAAGGTTGAAAAAAAGCATCCAACCAAGAAATACAACATTATGCGACAATATTCAACAATGAGTGTTTCTCTTTTTCTTCTTTATTTTGTGATAAGGACACGACCGTAACAAATAAACGTATAAATAAATGTAAAATGGGTCAATGTGCCATAAGACCCCCTGAAAAACGTCCGTCACAAAACGCTTCAGTGACACGTCCGTGGTGGTCAAGACAATGTCCATCACACTGAGTGCATTAGCGTTAGCCTAGCGACCGCTGCGTCATGTTTTCTGTTATGAAATGTCGCCCGCTGAGACAATGTCGGCGCAATGGCCCTTTTTACGCCTCGTCCCCGAACACACCACGGACCCGGTCATGTGATTGGGCGATACCTGTTGCCATGGCAGTGGCGGTACGGGTGGGGGGTGGTTGCGTTACGTTCCCGGTGTTACAGTGGAGGTGAGGTAAGGAGGATGTAATCGTATGTGTCACCGTCGAGACAGAGTGTGTGTCTTTGTGAAGGAAGAGCGCCGCTGAGGGTCGCCTGGGGTCATCCCTGCATACGCTCGGGGCGAATGAATCTTAAATATGAATAGATAAAAGCAGAATCACCGTGCCAACAATCAGACACAACAATATCCACTGAATCAATATAAACTAAACTCTTATTATCTCCTGTACATTCTACTCTCCTGTCTTTTGATTTACTCCAGCCATGTATCTGTATCAATGATTTCATATATGATTATTTTAGTATGAATAGGGTGACCAGATGTCCCTATTTACCCGGGACAGTCCCAGTTTTGAGGTCTGTGTCCCATGTTCCAGCAGAGGTATCCAAAACCATTGATTTGTCCCAGTTTCATTCAAGACATGTCCCAGTTTGTTCCAGTTTAGACCATTTTGAGACCTTCCGACCGTAAAGAAGGGAATATATTGTAGTTTCTTTCTGGCTGAAATAGAGAAAATCTGGCTTTGGAATGACCAAAACACAAAAGATGCACTCAATTCCACTGACAAAGGTCTCTCAGATTAAATACTGACTATAATACCACGGTTCACTTGGTATGAATGATCCGAGTGCATACAAATGTACTTATTTACCTACGTTTTTCTTTTTTTTTAACACTTATTATTATTTCCCATCCCAACCCAGGTGTGTCCCAGTTTTTAAATTTGAAAATCTGGTCCCTCTAAGTATGAATTAACTGTAATTCATCACTGAGCTCATTCCAGTGTTTAATTCCTCCAGAGTTTTACGGTTCTTTTACTTTCATTCAGTCGTGTTGTGTCCAGTTAAACTTCTGTCACTGTTTGCTCTTGTTTTTCCGACTCTCGCAATGCATTGTGGTCGATACTGATCGGCCTTTTCCACCGCCTTTTCACCTGCTGGACATTGAAGGGACAATGTACAGATTTACCACCAGATTGTAACAAAATGCTATAGGCAATAAAGGCACATTTAAGCGAAACAAAACGTGTACCACACAAAATCGCTCCGAGGTCAATAAGTAGAATTGACCAGAATTAATCCATATATAAGGTGTGCCTTATAGTGTGGAAAATACGTTAACAAGTTTTCATATAAAAAAAGGAAATCTGAATCAAGATTAAACACAAACTATATGATAGACGTGTGTTCGCCTGATCATATTTAATGTAAACCTGTTATGTACAAACAAGAACTCCTTAAAATCACTATTTCACATGACGAAAAAAACGACTCCAAATGACACGTTCTGAGCTGAGGAAGTGGAAGTGGGCCACGTTCCTGCGAGACGTGAAGACCAGACCCCACGCGCTGAGTCGGGAAAACGAGCGATTTGTTTCCTCATCCCGGAACTCTCGTCACCTGGAAACTACACCGCGCTATCGGGTTTCCTTGGATGTGTTTTTGATCCGTTTTCGGTGCGTGTGGGACTCCTTCGCTCCGGGCCGGTGTTTTTAAAGTGTTGAACTTGTGCAGCTCAATGTCAAACGATGTAAAGACCAGACCCTCCGCCTCAGCTCCAGCGGCGGCGATCATCTGAAGTCCGACCAGGCCCACATCTGTGCCGTCCTCGGACACTCGCCGCCTGCCGCAGCCCCAAAGACACTGTGCACCGCGTCAATATCCCTCAAAAAGAGCTGCTCCATCGCTATAGGAACGAGGCTCTGTCTCTGTCTTTAGCGCTGCCTGTGACTCACGATGGCCACACTATGAACAGCGCGCGACACTAGCAGATGCCCCGAAACACCGTTCACAGCACATATACTAATTTAGATGACGCACTTTACACGTTGGCGTTCTACCTGGCAACGGAGACGTCATGGGGAGTTCAGATTCAGATTTAAAACGTGTCTATTGATTAACGGCATCTGTACGAGGATAAAACATATCTGAATGAATACCGTATTTTTCGGACTATAAGTTGCACCCTTCTTCATAGTTTTGGCCGGGGTGCGACTTATACTTATATTTATACTTGTATACATATACTCCGGAGCGTCTTATATGTGATATTATTTGTTATTTTCACACTTGCAACCGCATTTCATACTCCAGTGCGACTTATGGTCTGGAAAATACGATAATACAGTAGAAAATAACTTGTTGTATCATATATTTCAGTTTCTTCAATTATAAATGAGGTTAATCACGTCGTACGTGTATCAAACCGCGGACAGGTCTCTACCGTTTACGCTTAGGTGACGTTTATCCCTCGCGCGTCGCTGAGTCGGGAAAACGAGCGATTTGTTTCCTCGTCCCGGAACTTGCATCAACTGGAAACTAAACGGCGCGATCGTGTTTCGCTCCGGGCCGGTGTTTTTAAAGTGTGGACTTGTGCAGCTCAATGTCAAACGATCGCTGCACCACCTCTCCACAGATCTGACCCGTCACTTGGCCTGGATCTCACACTTTCATGTGAGATAAGATTAATGTCATACTGTGTCATACGTTAAAAAGTGATTGATTTATCTTGATTTGAGTATATTGTGACTTTCTAAAAAAAAAAACAATTTACAAGTTTTGATCTTATTTCAAGTTCAGTAGCATTTTTATTTAATTTTTTTTCATTTCAAGGGAGAAAATGCCTGTATATTTAAATTAAAGTAAGATATTTTATGCTTGTTCCTCCAGGAATCTTACTTTAAGTCCATAAATATACCCAAAACTAGACAAATACTACTCATTTCAAGCACTTATTGTTATCATATTATTTACCATGGTCCTTTTCCAGTGTATATCAAGTCTATATAAGTGGTGAGGTCACAATAAACATATAGATAAAGGAAGAAAAACAAAGACTGTATATTATATTATTATTTATATTACATAAAGTTGTATTGCATGTTTTCCCCGTTATTCTTACCGTCTTGTCCTGTTTGTCTGTTTCTCAGGAGGTCTCCAGCCGCCACCACGCAGCCCCCCATCACCAGAGTCTGCCTCCCAGGTAAGACCCCGCCTCCCCCGCCTCGTATACGTGTCGGACTCATGCAGAGCGACGTGCCAAACTCTGCTTTCTTCACGTACACACAAACACCGAGCCTCCTTCTGCCCGTCGGACCGAGCGTACGTGCCGTTCGCCCTCCTCTATCCGGACACGCCCGCTTCAAACCCGGACTGCGCTGTCACCGAGCTCGTTAGCGCTGCTCGGACACAATCGGGGCGAGCGGTCGTGGCATTAGACGGGCAGAGATAACAGACAGGCTTTTCCCACCCTATTTCCTCACTTGGAAGTGGGGTCGGCCGGTGCAGTACACATACGGGCCAGCGGGGGGCTGTGTTTGCAGATGTTTTGCAGTTTGTGAATGGATGTGATGGATGTGGCCTGCTGCAGATGTGCTTCTTTCATCATGTGGGATACATTTTCATGTCATTTTTCAAGGCGTCGGTTGATGTGGACGTGTATTTGTGTTTGCAGAAATGTCTCAAAACTAACATAAACTACTACTGCGCTTGTATTTGTAAAGCATCTTTCATATTTGGAAGGTCCACAACTATGTTTAAACAAGTGTTGATGGCAGAGTATAATTTTGGCTGAAAGGAAAAGTGGTTTAAAAAGTATTTGCGAGGTGGAGTACATTGAAATATTGTGGATTCTTTAGTATTGTGACAGTGAATTGTGAAATTGCCATGTTCAAGTCAGTTGTTAATTTGTTGGGGACAGTGCGTTATAATGAACAAACTTGATGTAAAAAAAACAGTATCAGCTGCAGTTGACAGATGTACCACTAAGATTAAATTGCACTTTAACATTAAAGTTATTGATTTGGGCAAAAAATCTAATTTGGACAAACCGATAACATTATGTGTATAATAACTACAATTATTTCTTAAAATTTCTCGGTAAGAAAAGCATGAACAAAAACTTAATTGTAATAATAGTAATTACTTAACCTAATTCCTAACCTGAATGAAGTAGTTACTGAGCCTGAATCATGCTTAATAAATTATATGAAATAAGTCTTTGTTCAGTTCTCGATATTGTAAAGTGATACAGGCAAACAGTGTGATTGTGATTAGATTGAGACTAATGATTTAGTTGGATTCTGTTCAAAGTGTACATTTTAAACACGTCCAGGAGAATTGACATTTGAGAGAAAGACTTGAATCTGAATCTGCTAAACTAATCACAAAAACCACACATGCTTCAGAACATCTTTGTAGAGTCTAAACTACAGGTTTAGCAGGTTGTTGTCGTTGTTGTTGTTGTTGCTGTTGTTTTACTTTACAAATCTTTATTTAAATGTTGTGACCTGTAAAGCTAGTGACAATAGCGTATCATGATTATAACAGTGGAAAGTTTGAACAATCATCAGTACAACAGTTCATTTATAGTTTTTCCGGAAGTCCACAGTGAGGATTTGGGAGCCATTGTCTCCACTGACATATTATCGAGGTGACTTCAATGTTCATCCGCACGCCTTATGGATCAAGCATTTATTTCAGAGTACGTGTTTTATTGCTGAAAAATAACCCAGAAAAACATGTATTTTTACTGTAATCTGACCCGTGACTTCTCCCAGTAGTGGAAATAGATACATTAATGTACAGAAAAATAACATAAACATAAAAAGGTGCAGTTTTCGAAGAAGAAAGCGGACACAAACAGGTGACACAGAGTGAAACCACAGCAGGAACCTCAGTAACCTCCTTTTACGTCTGGAAGCTTCAAAGAGACTCGTCAGAACCAAACCGCGCACCTTTACAAACATCTAATCTGCTCAAAACATGGCAATGGTGGTGGATCAGTTTTCTCAGAATCAACACCTTCACATGCAGCTTTGCTTCAGCGCACACGTGTTTGGTGAAGAGAAACTTGTGTATGCTCTGAAAGTCTGGTTTAGTCAGATTTTTTTAGAAGGTTTGCTAATGTGTTTCTGTGCCTTAAAAAGATAAAAAAGTAGCAGTAATTGTGCATTGTTGCTGGTTTAGCTTTAGTTTAGCTCTAGAGTTTGTTGGTTTCATACTTAAACCAATTTTCACACATTTTCTCTAGCTTTGTTGCACTGAAAAAGACGCGCACATAAAACTTATATTACACACAATAAAAAACTGCATTTTTTGTTGTGTTTTGTTTAATTTGCCGTAAAGTTCATCCATCCATCCATTTTCTACCGCTTGTTCCCTTTCGGGGTCGCGGGTGACTGGAGCCTATCCCAGTGACTTCGGGCCTTAGGCGGGGTACACCCTGGACAGTGGCCAACTTGTCGCAGGGCCAATCAGGGCGTAAAGTTTGACCTCCAAAACATTACAACACACTATGTATGAACTAGATATATCAACTGTATATATTATCCTTTTGTTCAATAAATAACTGCTGTAACAATATTTATTGGGGCCCAATATTTAATTTGATGTAGACTTTCTTTGTAATAGTGGAGAATATGTTTTTATTTGTATGTAATACAACAAGCTCTGGGGTCTCATTTATACAGCTTGCGTAAATACAAAAATGTGACTGTGAGCTATAAAAAGACAACTTGACTTGAAAATGTGCTGTTCGGTCCAAAACTCTGAACTTTGCATGTGCGAGCGTCAAGCTGAGCTCAAAGAGGAAAAATTCTCATGAAAAGGTCATTTGTATTGTTATTAGCCTTTAAACGTGCTCTTGAGAACCTTTAGTTTGGCATCTCAGGTTTCTCGCTCATGTCTCTACTGGCGGCAGAGGGAATTACACACAGTTTAAGGTGAACATTTCAACGCATTTCTAGATTCTCAGAGCCGTGTCATTTATCAAGTGTTTTTGACGCCAATTTTCTAACCAGGATTCATTCAACTATAGTCTGAATGAAGCAGGAGGCCGGTCCATGTTTAGTCCTGACTCTGGCACCAGCAGGAGGCTGGTCCATGTTTAGTCCTGACTCTGGCACCAGCAGGAGGCTGGTCCATGTTTAGTCCTGACTCTGGCACCAGCAGGAGGCCGGTCCTTGTTTAGTCCTGACTCTGGGCACCAGCAGGAGGCCGGTCCATGTTTAGTCCTGACTCTGGCACCAGCAGGAGGCCGGTCCATGTTTAGTATTGACTCTGGCACCAGCAGGAGGCCGGTCCATGTTTAGTCCTGACTCTGGGCACCAGCAGGAGGCCAGTCCATGTTTAGTCCTGACTCTGGCACCAGCTGGAGGCCAGTCTATGTTTAGTCCTGACTCTGGTACCAGCAGGAGGCAGGTCCATGTTTAGTCCTGACTCTGGCACCAGCAGGAGGCCGGTCCTTGTTTAGTCCTGACTCTGGGCACCAGCAGGAGGCCGGTCCATGTTTAGTCCTGACTCTGGCACCAGCAGGAGGCCGGTCCATGTTTAGTATTGACTCTGGCACCAGCAGGTGGCCGGTCCATGTTTAGTCCTGACTCTGGGCACCAGCAGGAGGCCGGTCCCTGAGGTCCTCAGAGTCGAGATGGTTCATATGGCACTAACATGTCTGAGATGTACTTTGGTGCTAGGCCATGGAGAGACTTGTGCACAAGCAGAGCTGCTTTAAAGTCTATTCTCCGAGCCACAGGGGGCAGTGCAGAGACCTGAGAACAGGACTAATGTGATGGTACTTCCTGGTCTAGTCAGGACCCGAGCAGCAGCGTTCTGGATGTACTGCAGCTGTTTTACAGCTCGTTTGGAGAGGCCAGTGAGCAGGCCGCTATAGTAGTCGCTTGGCTCTTATCTATTGGTGCCCCGGTGTTTTTGTCTGCACATGTGACATCCTCATTGGTCGGCGTGCTGAGGCGGCTTCCTCTCGCTGCAGATGGACTTCCTCTGACTTCCTCCCGGAGAACCGCAGCCCGACGCGTGTCACTGGGTTCACGACTGTAAACAGACGCTGCTCCGAAAATGTTACGCATGAGCACATTTGCAGTAAATGGGAGTGACAGGTTTTGTATACAGCTGACAGCAATTTATTGTTGAAAGTATGTGCTAATATTGTTCGAATAATCGTTAACTGGTCAATGCTCGGACTCCAAAACATGCCATGACCTGAGAGAACACAACATATATAATAGCAAAATATATATAAAAATAATAATAATAATGGGTTAACTATATAATATAATAATAAACTTATAGACTGAATATATACACACAATTTACAGTTTAGTCAGTGTTACTGAGACAGAGAATGATATACAAATAACATGGGAAATAAATAAATACATTTGGTGTTTTTGAGTAAAACACCCTTTCATCTGTAAATAATGTTCTCAGTTCAGCTCTATCTGAGTAAAACTGAGTAAAAATCTCATATTCACTGTCTTAATTGATTAATTGAAAGAATAATCCTAATCAATTATCAAAACAGTTGTTAGTTGCAGCCCTATACGTTACAAGTCACATGTTAAAAGATCTTTATTTTGCTCGAAGTTTCCCCTTAAAGTGCGTTCAAATTTTGACTTTATTTGGTGTATTTATACCTCTTGTACATGTACATTATAGTTTTTGTGGAGAAAAGTTGAAAAATCTGTAGAAAATGACAGACATCACACTAGGGACACTCACTCCAGTCTAAACTATAATTCCACAAAATAAAGTCGCTCTCATATATTTTTATTTGTCAAATTAAAACAAATTGTGACATTTAAATATAATGTTTTTTTCCCAGTGTTTGCTGGGTAGTTTCCTAGTGTGATGTCATCAATTACAAACAAAGTGAAATTATAAACCTACAAAACGTGCCATTCTGTGATGACATTTGTATAATTTCCAGCCAAATTCAAAATCCGACCTGTAGGGGGCGCTTTAAAGACACAATAGCCGCAATATTAGCCAAAACTTTCTTACTGTTAGATTGCTGTGTCGTTAACGTGACCCGACACACAGAGAACAGCTTGTGCGTGAAGATGTGTAACTCCACCGTGTAACTCATGCGTGACCGACACGCAACACTATCACGTGATCCACTCCAGACCAGCGCTTTCTGACAAAAACACAAACTCCCGTACATGGTTCTGATATGAGCCACTTGTGCTTTTATGTCCGGGAACGCTGTAGAAAATCACGCGTTATTAGCAGCGACTGGAAGATGTGTTGACTTTATTGACTTTATTATTGCGTAACAGTTGTTGTTGTTGTTGTTGGCGGTTGCGACATAATGTAACGTAATGTCAGCAGAATGGTTATGTGATTGTTGGCAGAAGGGTTGAAAAAAGCCTGTTTGCAGCTGCAGACTCATTTTGCAAAACCCACAAGAGACGAGTCTAATGTGAATGGGCTGCCACTCAGGAGTCCTCTCAGCATTTTGCATGGGAATTGATGTTTTTTGTCATAAAATCAAGCGATAACTGACTTTTATAACTGTTGGTCTGGCTTTTTGGCTTATTGGTTAGCAAGTGTAATGAGTTAATTGTAATAAATAGTTAGTATTGGTCATATTTAGTGTAGGCGGATGCTTTTTTACTATTGCAGGATAAGATTGTACCTCATCCTCAGGTAGTAATGAATCATTTTCCACCACATTTTACCTGTTTATCTGCCCTTATCACACCTTATTTTACTAGTGCTGCAGTTATATGTTGAAATACTTTTAAAATGTTATTTACCTTGTATTTAGTCAGGAAAACATGTCACTTAAAAACAACAATATTTTTAACAAACCTATTGGAATCTGTTCTTTTTTTCTTCTTTTTACAAAATATTCATTTATTTTCATCTTTTCTTCTTTTGTTCATCTCTTTTTAACCCTTTTTTTCTTTTCTTTCTTTCTTTTTTTTTCACAAACAGGAAAAAGAAAAAAAGAAACATCACAAGTCCTCCTTCAAGTTTTAATTTTGGTAAAACTGACCTGGAATCAGTTATATTTTTATTTTACTTTTTCATACAACAATTTTTTTTACACATTTTTTTATTTTTTTTTATTTTTTACAAACAGAAACAAAACAAGAAACCCCATAGCACAATTGCCTAAGCCATTGTTCAAGTTAAACTAGTAAGATAGGAACAAAGGTCTTCTAACGCACACATATCACACAGAGATGACTCACAGAAAGAGTTTTTTGGCTCTAAAAATATTTCTGATTAAGCTGTTGACATCTGTACTTCTGAGTCTGGAGAGTAGAATGAGACAAAAACATTATTCCGGCCAAAAAGAGGTGATTTGTAAATTATTCCAGGTTGAGGTTTGCACGATATTGAAATGCCATTTTTGTTTTGTTTACCAGTTTCTGTGCAAACTCTGGACTGGCAAAAACGTTGATGTAACAGTTCATTTTTGCATGAAAGAGAAGCATAGCAACTGTTACTGAGGTAAAAGCCAATTTTCTGTGTTAATTAATTGTCCAGCAAGTCTTTTAACTCTCTGCCTTTTACACTGCATGAGTTGTGTCTTTGTCTTTTATTTAATTTGTTCATACCTGCCTTGTTGTTTAACTTTTGACCCTGTTGTTTTTATAATGTTTTATTCTTCGTACTGTATTTTCTGGACTATAAGTCGCACTAGCCAAAAAATGCATAATAGAGATAAAAAAAAACATATATAAATTGCTCTGGAGTATAAATTACATTTCTGGGGGAAATGTATATGATAAAATCCAAGACCAAAAACAGACATTTAATCTTGCAATTTAAAATTATAATGTGGTGAATAGGTGTACGTATGCTAACGCTAACACCTTCAGCTACATGATGCACAGACAGAACTGTGGTAAGTGTCTGGTATGTTAACGTAACATATTAACAGTTATTCAGATAACTATAGCATAAAGAACATGCTAACAAGTTTACCAAAGCATCAGTATTACCCCAAATCACTAAATCCATTGAATTCTTCTTCCTCTGTGTCACTTCTAAATAACTCCACAAACTATAACTATGAAATAACTCTGTCGTTGTTGACTCTGTCGTCTGTTCTCCACATTTTGACATTTTGCCGACGGATCGTGAACAGCAGAATTTTCACTCTTCGTTAGGTTTTGCCAGATCCCACCGTTACTCAACGCTGTGTTTCAAGGACCGGGAATGATTGAACATGCAAAGTAAAGTTCCCCGCGCCGTTCATAAACCCGTCTCATCTCGTGTTATTGGTTCCTCCGGTCGACACCTGCCGTTTGAAATCCCCTCTTTCTCCAGTCTGACCGTTTCCCATGATCTCACCCCGGTTTTGTTGCGTTTTCCCCCTTCTCATTCCTTCCATTCTTCTGTCCGTCGTCGCAGAGGAGGAGGAAACAGGAAGTGATGCGCAGGAAGTGGACATGAGATTGATCCTGTTTTGCCGTCTGGGCCCATGGATCTAGTCAGGTCCAGCGGCGTTTCTGACAGGAACCAGGAGCGTGTGCATGTCGCGTGTGCTTGTGGCGTGTGCTTGTGGCGTGTGCGTGTGGCGTTCGGCGTGTGCGTGTAGCATGTGCATCCGGCGTGTGCGTTCGGCGTGTGCGTTCGGCCGTGTGCGTTTGGCGTGTGCGTTCGGGCGTGTGGCGTGTGCGTTCGGCGTGTGCGTTTGGCGTGTGCGTTCGGCGTGTGCGTTCGGTGTGTGGCGTGTGCGTCCGGCGTGTGCATTCGGGCGTGTGGCGTGTATGTGGCGTGTGCGTTCTGCGTGTGGCGTGTGCGTTTGGCGTGTGGCGTGTGCGTCCGGCGTGTGCATTCGGCCGTGTGCGTGTGGCGTGTGTATGTGGCGTGTGCGTTCGGCGTGTGGTGTGTGCATTTGGCGTGTGGCTTGTGCGTTCGGTGTGCAGCGTGTGGCGTGTGCGTGTGGGTTCGGCGTGCAGCGTGTGCGTGTGGCGTGTGCGTTCGGCGTGCAGCGTGTGTGTGTGGCGTGTGCGTTTGGCGTGTGCATGTGGCATGTGCGTTCGGCGTGTGGCGTGCGGCGTGTGCGTTCGCCGTGTGCGTGTGGCGTGTGCGTTCGGCGTGTAGCGTGTGGCGTGTCCATAGTGCAAACGCCTGAGTTATTATCATCGCGCAAGAGGAAAAATAGGATGCAGAGAAACAAAAGACCATTGTCTGACCAACACTCGCCACAAACACAGAGACAGGTGAACGGGCTCTAACTCCGGATCAGGTCAATTACTACAATGTGACAATTATTAAAGCTGCACTGTGAAACTTTTCTCTTCTTATGTTATTGCTTTGGTAATATTTTTTCACTACTACACATGAATTAGCCTCAATAAAACATGAACAGAGCAAGATTTGATTCGTGAACACATTGTTTATTAAGAGTGATTCAGACTTAGTAATTATAACATTAGGAGTTAAGGTTATGGTGTTAATTAATAATTATAGTATATTAATAGTTAATTTAATAGCCTTAATAAAATACTTAATTCAGAATCAACAAACAGTTTATTAAGAATTCAAGCTTGGTAACTTCTTTCTTAATACCTCAACCCTAACTTTAACTCTAAGCCAGTCAGAGTTCAAGCTACTCCTTAATAAACTATGTATAAGGCATTAATAAGCACTAGTTATTTGTTTATGAGCACTTAAACATTTACTAACGCTTGTAGATGGCTTATAAAACCTGGTAAATGTTAATAACCATAAACGTGTGTTATTAAACCATGTACAAAAACAACTAGCGCTTATCAATGCATTCTTAGGAACATTATTTTATAGCGTTACCAATAAATACATTGTCTTGTTTTGATTGAAGTGGTTGAAGACAAATTCCATCAATACCATTCTACAAAGACTAGACCACATCTTTGTAGGAAATTGTGCCGATCCGCTTGTTTAATTATGTTACTGTTTCATTCTCCCTCGACCGGCCATAATTTCCAAATATGTCCATGGTAACGCTTAAGAAAGAAGCAAGCGTCACCGGGGCACTCGCTCGCTCTCTATTGAATTAAATGTTCTCTTCAAAAGCATTGTATAATAAGAGCCAGTTGACTGCTTTATTAAATCATATTATTAGTCTTACATAACAAACGGACCTTAACACAATTGGCAGTAACAGTCTTGTCGACGTTAAGCCTCTTCTACTTTGACTTTCTGGCTGATTGTGCTGTAGAATTAGATGGATTTTGTTTTTGATGGTAATATTGTTGATGAAACGGGTCCTGTGTATTTCAGAGGACCATAACGTGAAAAACAGAACCTGTTCATGTACCCAATGTTTTATGCGCGTAATAAAGTAAAAGCTGTTTTTCCCCAGTACAGAAATGTGGTAAAAGTTGGTTATAATGAGACCGCAGCACTTTCTCTGCCTCTACATATAAAGCGTTTTATTCTCCTGAGAAGCAGGAAGTGCGCCGTTAGCATGCTAATGTGTGTTAGCTTTACCTGGGACGGCCAATCTCGCTGCTTTGAATACATTAGATGAGTGAGAGGTACATGTGGGGCTGTAAAGATTGGGAAACTAGTTCTGTTTTCACGTTTTAAAACAGTAAAGGTGCAGCCCCTTTAATGATGAACTGGAGTATTTTATTTTAAGGAGGTGCTTTTGTATGAATAGTGTTTGATTTTCTCATACATAGATTAAAAAATAAATATGAGGAATCTTCTTCTGTCCTTGTTTTAAATGCATTTTATTCCACATTTTCTCTGTTTTATTCATTGGACCATAAAATACACGGAAAAGTGATTTTTTTCTTAAATATGTAACTTTTCTGGTACAGGGTTTGCTACATTAGAGCTACTACGACATTATACATTTCTATCTCCATGGCGATGAGCAGGTGACACCATTAGGCCAAGCTTACAGGTCAGATCTGTGACGAGGCGAAGGTGTTTTTTTTGTTTTTTGTATTCCCATTGGTCATATTTATTATTATCATCATTTTTATAAAATTTTTCGAGTTTTTATACAAATAAATACAATAAAAATATGACACAGAGAAATATAACAAACTCTCATGGCACAAGACAGACATTGTTATTTGACTTAAAATCAGTATAACAACTCTTATGTTACTCTTTATGTATGCCCCTGTTTTTATTTGGACATTCTGTGTTTGTCTGGTGTCTCTTTGTTTGTTTGTTTGTTTGTTTAGTCTGTATTTTGCTCTGCTCTAATCGCAGTTCTTCAGTATTGTTTTCAGACACACACAGAGTGACACGGCCCTTTAACACTGACGCTTTCGCTCAATGTGCTTGTGCTTACGCAACTCGGGCCAATTGTATCGGACCCCTTGAACCTACTGTATTGAGCGATCAGTGGAAACATCCAGGGGGTCAGGCGAGCTCTGGATTAATTACCTAATGCGCTCTACAGTTTCAGTCATCCCATCCAAGCGTTCTCAAATATGTCGTTTTCTCCAGTGTCGACGTTATTCTGCAGAGTGTCTTTCTGCCGTGACACCGTCGCACGGATCTGTTTACGAGATGTGGAGATGTGTCAGGCTGGAAAACAGTTTGGAAATATCAAATTATGTTGTTGGCCTTTTCTGATATTATTAAAACAAGATTAAACTATGTATTTACACATTAAGAGTGAAGTGAAGCTCAGTAGTCCCGCTGAAGTAAAAATCCCTGTATTTCCCATAAATATTTTTAGGGAAAGTACAATTTGAAATGTTGCTAACTGTAACTGTAAAAAAGGCGTTTTTATTTTTTTTAAATCTGAAATGTTTATCTAGATCTAAAATCTCATCTAAAAATAACACAACTAAAAGTTAATTTACTGAAGTCATGGTGAATGTATTTTTATAAACACTGACTTTGTTGCAGTATAACACAGTTTAAAACCTCACAAAGTACTGTTTTCATTATTGGACCTACCGTATTTTGCGGACTTTTTTCAACGTTTTGGCCGGGGTGCGACATATACTTATATTTATACTTATATACTTATAATTATACTCCAGAGCAATTTATATGTCACACTTGCAACCGCATTTCATACTCCAGTGCGACTTATGTTTTTTTCTTCTCTATTATGTATTTTTTGGCTGGTGCGACTTATACTCCGATGCAAATTATAGTCCGGAATATACGGTAAATGTAAGCACAGAAGAGCTGCTAATGAGTCTGTTTAGGGTAAAAGCTTTGGTCAAACAGGAATGACCTCACCATGAACAATAGATAGGGTTACAGGATTACCAGGTGTGCTTTAGATACATTTCCAAATCAAGTTAATTGATTCACACGATCATTTAAAAATACTGTACCCGATTTTCACTGTCTTAAAAATGTAAAACAGAACTAGTTTATTTGTTTGCAGCGGTCCAAAGTTATTCCCCACTTTCCCAATGCATTCCACGTGTCCTAATTATTCACCCACGATGAGTTCAAACGTGCTTTTCACAACATTCAGACCAACACATGCTAACAAAAACTAGCTCATGATCAAACACTTTATAATAAGATAAGATAAGATAAGATAAGATATTCCTTTATTGTCCCACATGGGGAAATTTCATTGGTGCAACGCAGGTAGATACAGAGGTAGATACAGAAGAACAGATCACTTATAGGAAGACTGAAAAACACTTTCAGTAGAAGATCTCCTATAAATAAATAAAAACTCCCATAGACAAATAAATAAATACCATTGCATGTGATCCCGACAGTAATTGCACATGAATATGTGTCACGACAGCACATAGATTGCACATGAATTTCACAGTAATTGCACATACGACAGAATTGCACATCAGTATTAGGTTAGGTCAGGGTAAGACGACTGTTCTCCGCAGTTTCATGAGTTCCTCCTTTGTGGAAACGCGGTACGGCGCCGGCCGGGGGGCGGGGCCGGAGCCGGGGGGCGGGGCCGGAGCCGGGGGACTCAGAGCCAAGACACATCGCAACGACACGACGAAAACACTCAATCCAGCCGAATAAAGTCAAAACAAGTTAATTTAAAGCGATTCCAGTGCGTGTCCCGATCGTTCGTGAAGTTCCTCTTTCATATAAACGTGTATATAAACGTGTACCGACGACACGCCGTACTTTAGCGCGGCCGGAGGGTGCGGGGGGGGGGGGGGGGCTGGTGGGCTCTCTCGGAGCTAGCTCACGTCACAACAACACCACGAACGCAACGAAAAACGCTCAAATCCAGCCGAAAAAAGTCAAAAAACAGTTGAATTAAAAACTATTCCAGCGCGTGTCCCTATCGTACAGTAAAATAGAAAAAATATACTAACTATATTTACAAAATATAGGAGATAAAGCACAATAAGTGTGAGAAAGAAGAGAGAGCGTTTACACCGGGCTGCCAGCTGTACCAGCGCCTTAAGACGCAGACAACACACAGCGGTCTCATTTTGACCTTAAAGATCTTACAGTAGACTATATCTGCACTGGTGCAAAACACATGGTATTGACAACATGAAAAATGATACAGTATACCCCCCTTTAATGTAATTACCAATTTTGTAGTGTCCCGTGTAAACTTCCAAAAAAGCCGCAGACTGTTGGAGAGGATGTGGCAGCAGGAGGAAAATCACGATCATGTGTTTTGGTGTTATCCTGTTGTTCACAAATATTGGACTGAGATCAACAAAGACTTGCAGACAATTTATGACATCACCGTCCCACTGGATTTCAGAACTCTGAATTTCGGCCTCAGAACTCCTGCCGTGGACACAATCAGCAGCATCTCTGGAATATCCTCCTGGCAGCAGCGAAAAAGGCTCTTACAAAGAAATGGATGACAGAAAATGCACTTTTGATCAAGGACTGGACTGACATTATACTGGACATACGTGAAATGGAGACAATTACATTTGGACTCAAATTGAAAATGGAGAATTTGACCGACTTTGGACAAAATGGACCGTGTTTCTTTTAGTGTTCTCTAGGCCATGATTTAATCTTTTACATTTATTTTTTCATGTATTTGTTGGATGTCTGCTGCCTTTATTTTGTGTGTATTCTCTCTCTGGGCGTGTTGTTCTTTCTCTGTGTTTGTTTTTATATGTTCTTTAATAAAAAAAAATAATAAAAAAAACATTTAAATGAAAGGAGAAAATTATAGCTAAATACAAAAAAAATGACACAAACATTATAAAAAAATAAGTTTGCTTTATTTTTTACTTATACTGTTTTAGTGGATGGTGTGCCGCAACATCTTTTTAACTAAAAAAGTGTGCAGCAGTTCAAGACAAAAAGGTTGTAAAACTCAAAAAACTAAAAAATTGCCGCGCTTCAATAAGATGGAAACATTTTTGCGGCCTAATTTGACATCTAAACCTTCCAGAATAAACTCGCGTCACTGCATCCTCACCCATTCGATGTTGTGACCGCTTGCAATGAATCAGAGCAATTACGCCGGAAAATTGTATTACCGTCGTTTAATAGACAACGGTGTCCCTCCACTCCCAAGTGTCACGGTTACCGACAACGACAACAAAAGCAATCATTTGTTTTGCCCTTGCGTCTTTCACGTCAGCGCCCTGGACGGGTTAGAGAGGTCCGAGCGCACATGTGTTTCGTTTTTCCCCCCTCGAACAAAACAAGGATCGTCCAAACGCTCGGGAAATATACTGGTGTGAGAAACGCTGAGAGTTTGGCCCCTGTTTCCTGTCGGGGGGCCGTCTCGTGTGGGTCGAGAGCTGTCATACAGGATACAGCCCAGCCAAAGGGCGCTTCAACTGCTCTGAACCTGCAGCACTTACTCAGCACAGGCACATCTGTCCCGTGTTGCAATGTGGGAAGGTTAGGCCCAAATCACAAGCATGTACGGCGTTATTGCTGAAGAAGGCAGCCACGTTTACTTTGTTAACTTTTTAAAGGCGTTGTACTTTTCAGGGTTCAGTATTTTCCGGATAATAAGTCGCACATTTTTACATAGTTTTGGCCGGGACTCTGGAGCGACTTGTGATATTATTTGTTAATTTCACATGCTGATTATTTTCCCACTGGCAACCGCAAGAGGGCGCTCTAGGCTCTAAGCGACGCAGAAGAAGAATCTGCACTTCCTCTTCCTCTGGAGTTTGTGGAGTTGTTTAGAAGTGACACAGAGGAAGAAGAATTCAATGGATTTAGTGATTTGGGGTAATTCTGATGCTTTGGTAAACTTGTTAGCATGTTCTTTATGCTATAGTTATCTGAATAACTGTTAATATGTTACGTTAACATACCAGACACTTACCACAGTTCTGTCTGTGCGTTGTGTAGCTGAAGCTGTTAGCGTTAGCATACGTACACCTATTCACCATGTTCTCTAATCTGTTATTATTTTAAACTGCATTTCAACATTAAATGTCTGTTCTTGGTCTTGGATTGTATCAAATACATTTCCCCCAAAAATGCGACTTATACTCCAGTGCAACTTATATATGTTTTTTTCATCTCTATTATGCATTTTTGGCTGGTGCGACTTATACTCCTGAGCGACTTATAGTCCAGAAAATACGACAGTTGTTTTTGGGATGCATATTTTTGCTCCTACCTGAGAAACATTTAATTTGATGTAACCAAACTCTTACTTGAGTATTATTTATTATATTTTACTTTAGTAACTTCTTCTTCTGCTTTTTACTTCTACCTCTACTTGACTATTATTATTATTATTATTATATTATTATTTATATATTTTTAATCTTGCTTGAGTGTTATTTTGGCTACTCTACTCACCTCTCCCAAAATCTTTCCACATATTTTTTACAACATCGGTCACAATATTTTGGCAAATTCTCTGGCTCAGATGCCCTTCCTGAAGCATTTAACCCGAGGACACAATAATAACATGTACTTGCACCGTTATAGTCCATCTTCATGAATAAAATCAAACAAACAACCAACTGTCACCAACAGCTCAACACTTCTGTGACTAATACGTGTGAAAATTAAATGAGTAGAAAAAAGTCTACTTATTCTGCTAATATCACATGCCTCCATCTGTGTAACGGGGATGTCAACAAGCGTGCCTTTTGTCCCCTTCACTATTGTGTGTGTGTTTTTCTACGAGGTTTGCAGCACTTCCACGACATATTTAGCCAACGCTAGTCCGTACGTGCGGTTTTGAAAAGACCTCACGCTGGTGTCAACACTAAACCATTTATGTGTCTGCAGTGGCACAGGCAAAAGGTGCTCAGACAATGCACCAATTATGTTACGCAACGGGTTAAAAAAACAAGACGTGTGTGTGTGTGCTACGTGTGTGTGCGCTACGTGTGTGTTATGTATGTGTGTGCACTACGTGTGTGCACTACGTGTATGCGCTACGTGTGTGTGCTACGTGTGTGGTATGTGTGTGCTATGTGTGTGTGCGCTACGTGTGTGCTATGTGTGTACTACATGTGTGTTATGTGTGTGCGGTACGTGTGTGCTCTGTGTGTGTGCTACGTGTGTGTGCTATGTGTGTGTGTGTGTGTGTGCGCTATGTGTGTGCTACGTGTGTGTGCTATGTGTGTGTGCTACGTTTGTGCACTATGTGTGTACTACATGTGTGTTATGTGTGTGCTCTACGTGTGTGCTGTGTGTGTGTGCTATGTGTGTGTGCTATGTGTGTGCGCTATGTGTGTGCTACGTGTGTGTTATGTGTGTGTGCTATGTGTGTGTGCTACGTGTGTGTTATGTGTGTGTGCTATGTGTGTGTGCTACGTTTGTGCACTATGTGCGTACTACATGTGTGTTATGTGTGTGCTCTACGTGTGTGCTGTGTGTGTGTGCTATGTGTGTGTGCTATGTGTGTGCTACATGTTTGCTATGTTTGTACTACGTGTGTGCACTATGTGTGTGCGCTATGTGTGTTATGTGTGTGCTCTACGTGTGTGCTACATGTGTGTGCTAAGTGTGTGTTATGTGTGTGTGCTACGTGTGTGTGCTATGTGTGTGTGCTACGTGTGTGCTATGTGTGTGCTACGTGTGTGTTACGTGTGTGCTATGTGTGTGTGCTATGTGTGTGTGCTCCGTGTGTGCTACGTGTGTGCGCTACGTGTGTGCGCTATGTGTGTGTGCTACGTGTGTGCGCTACGTGTGTGCGCTATGTGTGTGTGCTACGTGTGTGCTATGTGTGTGCGCTACGTGTGTGCGCTATGTGTGTGTGCTACGTGTGTGCGCTACGTGTGTGCGCTATGTGTGTGTGCTACGTGTGTGCTATGTGTGTGCTGTGTGTGTGCTATGTGTGTGTGCTACGTGTGTGCTACGTGTGTGCGCTACGTGTGTGCGCTATGTGTGTGTGCTACGTGTGTGCTCTGTGTGGTGCTACGTGTGTGCGCTACGTGTGTGCGCTACGTGTGTGTGCTACGTGTGTGGTATGTGTGTGCTATGTGTGTGTGCGCTACGTGTGTGCGATGTGTTTGTGCTACGTGGGTGTGTTATGTGTGTGTGCTACGTGTGTGCGCTACGTGTGTGCGATGTGTTTGTGCTACGTGTGTGCGATTAGTTTGTGCTACGTGGGTGTGTTATGTGTGTGCACTGTGGTGGCATCAGAAGTCTCTCGTAAAGTTTAAAAATACAAAGGATTATATTCTGTTGAAGGTTTGCTTTATTAGGGTGAAATGTAAAAAATGCACTGGTTTGAAAATGCATTCAAAATGTATAGTACATTTTGTGTATGACAATGTCGATAGTCGGCCATTTCAATACGTTGCGGTTGTTCATGTTTTTGTTTAAGATGCAATGTTTAATAATGAAATACAACTAATTTCAAATCTAATCATTTCCTAATCCTAGAAGCCATAATAATAGAAGCCGCCATCTTAAGTATGATAATAACTATCATAACTTAGTATATAGTAACAGTATACAGAACGGGGTCATAGTTGCTGTCATAAAGGAATGCAATTGTTCCATAGATAGTTCCTAGTTATTCAAAACTTTACATTATCATTTTATCATTGAGTTATTGTAGTTGTAGCAGGAGCAGTGGAATTAGTATATATAAGTAATAGTAGCACTAGTAGTTGTATTTGATAAGATAAGATAAGATATTCCTTTATTGTCCACACATGGGGAAATTTCATTGTTGCAACGCAGGTAGATACAGAGGAAAAGGACAGATAACTTATAGGAAGTTTAAAAAACACTTTTAATTGTTAACACTCTTGTTGGGGCAGCATTGGAATAGAGGCACATACACTCTTACTCTTTTGTTAATCAACTGCTTCTCCTCGACTAACTTGGAGTATTTCTTCTTTATTGGTCCAGCAGAACAGCCAAGGACTGGACGCCGAAATATCCTAGTTTATTGTATCCAGGAACGTCTGAGGCTAATCCCATTTTGATAGATCAGTGAGAGCCCAAATCCTCCAAAACCAAACACAACCAGCTTCATATTGCGATGGCTGGACCTGGCGTTTCCTTATAAGGCAGCGACTCTGTGTCATCCGTGTTCCCTGCGTGTGAACCCAAGGAGTCCAGGAGTCCGGCCAACGTACATCATCAGTCTCTTTATCAGCGTTACTTAATAGTGGCTTAGACAAAGTGGCGGGCGAGTGCGTGCCAAGGCGTCAGACACAGAGGATGAAAGTAGAGGAGACTTAGAGAGGTCAGAGATACAACTGCACACAGACGTTTCATAACTCGAGCTATCGGTCAAGTTAGCGTTTGTCCAGACTCAGTCAGAGCGAGTTATCCTGGAGTTCGGTGCACGGCGTGACTTTTCTACCGTCTCCAGGGAGATGGTATCGGTTTACCTAGAACAGACCTGGGCAAACTGCGGCCCGTGGGCCACATACGGCCCGCTTGTCTTTATAATCTGGCCCACCAAACAAGCCAAGTCTTATCATTTTATTCTTGTTTGCCTTTAGGCCAGATCTGGGCATTTGTGGCCCCAGGGGCAAGATGTGGCCGGCATGTTTTAATCTGGACCCTAGAAAGATTTTAGTTTATTTTTTTTAACTGTCGGTATACTCTGTAACATCTGTCTGCACTTGTATCCTTAATGAAGATGACATGAAATGAATTAAATAATAGATTCAATAGCCTATATTTGACAGAAAAGTTGTATTTTATTTTATATTATATATATATATATATATATATATATATATATATATATATATATATATATATTTATATTTATATTTATTTATTTTTTCACACAGTCCAGATGACGACCTCTTCTACCGTATTTTCTGGACTATAAGTTGCACCTTTTTTCATAGTTTTGGCCGGGGTGCGACTTATACTTACATTTATACTTATACTCTTATATTCTGGAGCGACTTATATGTGATATTATTTGTTATTTTCACACTTGCAACCGCATTTCATACTCCAGTTATATATATTTCTTCTCTATTATGCATTTTTTGGCTGGTGCGACTTATACTCCAGTGCAACTTATTGTCCGGAAAATACGGTACTGTACGGTTTTAGCACAACCTTTTAACTATTTTGAATATTTTTGTAGAATATGAAAGTCCATTTGTTGTATCAAGCGATGACTTCGGTCATCATTTTGTCTCCGCATGATTTTTCAACCGCGATGATGATTCGGCAGATTTTCATGTCGGTCTCTCATTTGTTGCTGTGTAAATCACTTCGCACACTGTCCCTTTTACGTCTCGGTCATATTTAATACTGGGCCAGTCTCGTGACCCGCTCCGGAGTCCAGACGCTCCCCAGCAGCAGATGCCCCAGCGCGCTGCACCTGTCCGGGACTTCTCACTGACGCAAGCGCCCGGAGTCCAAATTAAGACTTTGACAAAGGCCAGCGGCAAACGGGAGACGGTGTCGAGCGAGGTTCTGGAGGATTCGAGGGGGGAAAAGGCAGGAAGCAGCTCTACGTTTGGACTAACAGACGCGATCATGAGAAAGTTCAGAGGTCTTTCCAAAGGTTGCACGTGCTTAATGATAAAACCAGGCTGAAAATGCATCAACTGGAGAAAAACGTGATACATTTTGTGACCAGAGAGCTGTAACAATAGAACAAGAGTGCAAATGACTTCAACAAAATGATTTTCTTGTCTAAAATTATGCTTTATTGACCTTTTTGTTTGTATTTTGTTTGTATGTTTGTATATTTCTATATTGTATTAAAATGTTGCATTTTCCTTGCCAAGTAGTCGTCGTAGTCATAGTAGCAGTGTATTAGTACCGTATTTTTCGGACTATAAGTCACACCTTTTTTCATAATTTTGGCCGGGGTGCGACTTATATTTATACTTATATACTTATACTCTGGAGCGACTTATATGTGATATTATTTGTTATTTTCACACTTGCAACCGCATTTCATACTCCAGTGTGACTTATATATGTTTTTTTCTTCTCTATTGTGCATTTTTTTTCCAGAAAATACGGTACTAGTATTTAAAATGCAGCTTATTTTCTTTCTGTCTTATTTTCAATTGTGCTCGGTTTATTATATTCATCAATCAAGCGGTTTTATTTATGGGAGCAACATAAAAGATATTCAATGTGCGCTACCTGTTTTGATTTTTATGTACATTGTCCCACGTCCACCTGTAAACTTATAGAAGTCTTTGTGGATATTAACAACACGCAGTAATACGGCTGCACAATATCTCGTATCGATATTGCAATATTGGCAACGGAATTATCAGTACAAATTAAATTGACAGTATCGTAATAAGACAGAAATGTGCAGTTTTGAGTCCAAAATAAGCCTTGATTTAGTCATGTTTTTGTCTCTTTTAATATTTTATTTTAATAGTAATAAACGCATGTACTTTTTAGTTTTAATGTCACTTAAATGATTGTGTTAAAATGTAAAATATCAATATTGCAGCACTTAACATAGCTATATATATTGTATTTTTTATTGTGCAGCCCTACTAAGCAGTATACAGTGCAATATAGGTTTATTTGTTATCAACTACTCAGGTATTTCTTTATTTTCGCCCTTATCTGAAAAAGCTGCAATTCCAATTCCCCCCACTGGGCGTCAAAGAGCCGCCGTGCGACCGCTCTGGACTTTATGAGCTCATGCTTTTGATATAGCCTCTGTTTTACCGGCGAGCCAAGCACGTCTAAATGTCGCCGACAGGGAATCTCAGCAGCGTCTCGGCCCGCCTCAGCCCGCCTCAGCCTCTCCCTCTCCGCCCCGCACGTCCACAAAATACCACCGGCGAGCGTTACCATAGCGACACCCCTGTGTTTTGTCAATAGAGTCTCGCCCGGGCAACACGACCCTCATCTACCCACCTTGTTGTTGTATTAAGGACCGCGTCGCTCGGCCTGAGACTTGCCAGATGAAGTTTCCCGGGTGTATTTTGGTTACTTGAAGTATTGAGTTACCCGTGTACTCTTTTACTACTTCCCACTTATGGCAAGCAAAAAACTGAGCCCGAAATATCAGGTTCTAGACGATGACGGTGAGAATTTGAGAAGTTTTGTCGCTGAAAAGACGAGGAAATAATGATATCAAAAGAATGTCAAAAGAAAGGATGGTTGAGACGTGTTGAGGGTAAGTCGATCGCAGGGTAAGTCTGGTGTGTTGAGTTTTTAGAGGTTTTCAGTTGCCGTGACGATAACGCTTTACCATCACTGACAGGAAGAGGCTGTCGCTTGGAGCATCGTTTTACTTGTTTTTGGTTGTTGTTCTTGAGGAGAACGTCGGTCATCTTACAAATGTGACTCAGATAGTAGAGCGGTTGACCTATAACTAAGAGGTTTGAATTCTGTGTGCCTTCTGTTACTGTTGTGGTCTCCGTGGCAACACTCAATTCACCTTGTGTGTAGATTTGTTTTAATAGAAACAATACCTTACACTTGGAACACACTTTACAGGCTCGACAAAGCCTCTTTACGTGCTACACTATTGTCATTATTCATTGACTCCACACTCAGCTATTGTAGCCACAACTGCCCTGAGGCCGGCTGATGGAAGCGAGGCTGCCAAACCGCATTCATACTAGACAATGTGGATGACATAGTTACATAATTACATACTGTCCTGTTCAATAAATGCTGCCGATACATCTTTAAAGGAGCACTGCATAACTTTTGTGTTAGAGGGCACTGTACCTCCAACATGTTACTGGAATGTTCCACTGTATGGCATTAAACATCTATTTCAGTCAACAATAAAACAACTTGACTGCTTTTTTTAATTTACTCTTTCCTCTTCGAGAAAAATGAATTTTACTAATCCAAAAATTAAACATTGTGCTTTTCATTCACGGGGGTTAATTATTGAATTATCATTGCTTATTTGTAAAATCAGGTGGCAGACCCCTCACCTGCCAGAAAGGTTACATAGTGCACCTTTAAATTCTGATGCCAAAATAATGTGATGAACCGTAAAAGGTTGTGTTGCGTCAGTGCAACCTCAATGACACCTTTATTCTTTCACTTATGCCACTTCCACACACGTCATTAACAAGTTCACTAGAATAGACACGCAAAGGTAGCTCTGAATCATACAACACACCAATACACCTTATATAAAATGCAAATAATCGCTGGGCAAGTTTTGTAAGATTTAATCAAAACATAGATACAGTTCTATGCAAAATGATGCAAATTTTGAATGCGCCTGTTTTATTAGGAATTCTTCCGGCTTTATTTGTTTAGCTGCTTTTCCTGCTTTTTATGCAACACACACATTGTTTCCTCAAATTGTAATTGCATATATCTGCACTTTACATGGGATCGGAAGTAGTTTCATGCAGTTGTTAGTGTAGCATATTTCGTATGTATAAAATGTGTTCTTATTGTTTCTTTTGCTAAAAATACAACAAAGAAGCACAAATCTATGGCATAAATGTGAACTGGAGCTGTTATGAGTCAAGCTGGAATAGAACATGTGGGACAAAAAGCTCCATGAATCACTGTTTGACTCTACAAACCAGTTTTTGTCACTCATTCAAGCCACGGGGCACTTTATTGGCCTCAGCAGCAGCTCGTAGTCACTGCTGACCCAAAAAAAAACTGCTGTACGACAAACGTGTCCCAGGAATATTTGAGCATTTTGGTGATGTATGAAGAGATTAAAAATAACAAAAGCAGGTGAGTTTGAGGTTTCAGGCTTACGATCTGTGATGGGGACATTTACCTAACTGAAAGAAAAGCGCATTATGTTCCGGTTATTTGTCATTGAAAATACATTCCCGATAGAGGAAGAGGCTTTAGTGCATTCAAAAGGAAGTAAATGAATGCAAATGGTCTCTCTACAGAGTCCAGACACCATTAGCTGCACCACATAACATACAATCTTTTGTTATTGCTCTAGTATTCACTTACTCATTTGTATGTCTGTATGTGTTTGATAAAAGCTTTATTGATCATGTATGTTTGACTCCTACTATAAAAGTACATGCAATGAGGATATTTGGCTACCCAATGCCATGTTGAAATAAAGTAAGAAACTGACATTTGTGTTTTCCCTTTTCCCAAACGCTACACAAAACACTGTATCAACACAAAAGGCACTCGAATTCAGGTTCACAGTCGGTTGTCCACCTTCATCTTAAAGCCACAAACCACTCAAAAGGTGCATATTTTAGGCAGGGAAAAGAGATGATTTGAAAGAGGGGTGAAGGAGGCAATCTTTAGTTTCAAAAATATCCATTCTTTGAACAGAAACGGTCAGTTGAGACATACAATCTACCTTCTGTCTTAAATAGCTCATCGGTACACCTAGCGACCATTTACCATATAAGTCGCACCAACCAAAAAAAGCGCATAATAGAGAAGAAAAAAACATATATAAGTTGCACTGCAGTTTAAGTCGCATTTTTGGGGGAAATGTATCACTAAATCACTAAATCCATTGAATTATTCTTCCTGTGTCACTTATAAACAACTCCACAAACTCCAGAGGAAGAGGAAGTGCAGATTCTTCTTCTGCGTCGCTTAGAGCCTAGAGCGCCCTCTTGTGGTTGTCAGTGTGAAAATAACAAATAATATCATATATAAGTCGCTCTGGAGTATAAGTCGCACCCCGGCCAAAACTATGACAAAAGGTTTTACTCATTTACAAGAACAAAGTTGGGGCATTGAAACTTTAGAAACATCTGAATTTGCATTATCAGATGTTAGGATTTGGCTTTCCGAGCACCTACAGATATAAATAGTCTATAACAGGACTATTCCCGGTCTAAATTAAAGCTAAACCAGGTCTTAAGTAGGAAAACAGCATTGCCACAGTAGTTTTAACCAAGAAATAACTCAAGGAACTGCAAAAATGTGAATAAAATGTATTCTAAATGATGTAAACACTAGAACTGTGGCCATGCAAATTCTTACTGGAACTTATTTGCCTTCCCAAGTGCATTTTCCATTGATTGCCGATAAGTCTGCCAGTTTGTTTGAACAACCGTTGAAAATATGCACATTAAATAAACGTTGCATAAACTTTGCTTAAGCATTCCCAGACGGATGCCACATAAAAAGATTGTTTGCTCTTTGGCCAAACGGAAAAATGAGTGAGAAAAGCAGGTTTATGTCTGTGGCGTGCGTCACCGATCGCAGATGTTTGGGAGCTGCAGGTGCCGTGGGCTTTGTGTTCAAACCAAAGCTTTTGTCCCGCTCGTAATGTTGGGAAGGAAATCCACGCTGCGCCGCATTATGACCCTACACTACAGGAAATGGGCCAAGAGGACAACAGCAGTGACTTCCTCCGATCAGTGAGGCCGGACAATCACAACAGCGAGACATTCTGGTCTGGAGAAGCAAGAAACTTCATCAGAAACAAATGGATGTTCAGTTTTTTTTAATATAGACTGACTCAGCAACAAATGCTTTCACTCCAGAACTATTTAACACACAACATGCCAATTTATTCCTCCAAAGTTTGAACTCTGCTCCAAAACCGCATGTTTTTAGTGACAGAGGATTGATTGTAAAACATTCTAATCATTGACAATTTGACATGATTTGTTTCAGATTTGATTCATTGCATAGTCCTACCTTAATACTAAAGTTTCACCAAAATCACAAATTTGTAGGGTAATAATTTATGATAACTACACTTTCAAATACTTAGAATAAAGAATAGAAATAAACATTGGCAATATTAATGTTTACTATATGATATAATTACATATTTAGTTTGTTTTTTATCTGTGATTGTTATAGCAAATACAGTCCACCTTCTAACGTGTACAATGTTCAATAGTTTGTATGCACGATGTCACTTTCTCTAATTACCGTATTTTCCGGACTATAAGTCGCAACTTTTTTCATAGTTTTGCCCCGGGTGCGAATTATACTTATATTTATACTTAAATACTTATACTTAAATACTTATACTCCGGAGCGACTTATATGTGATATTATTTGTTATTTTCACACTTGCAACCGCATTTCATACTCCAGTGCAACTTATATATGTTTTTTTCTTCTCTATTATGCATTTTTTGGCTGGTGCGACTTATACTCCATTGCGCCTTATAGTCCGGAAAATACGGTATCCAGACAAAAAATCACTTCAGGTTGTTTTATTTAGTACATTCACAACTAAAGTGCATCACATGAAAGCCAAGAGCAATGTTTGTATATATAACTGTAGTCACAACTCGAGAAAGAGCTGATATTTGCACTTTTATTCGCACGTTGATTTTTGCCCTTGAATCTCCATGTGGAACCACCAAACTAAAGGAAAGACATTTACCGTATTTTCTGGACTTATACTCCAGAGCGACTTATATATGTTTTGTGATATTATTCATTATTTTCACACCGACAACCACAAGAGGGCGCTCTAGGCTCTAAGCGATGCAGAAGAAGAATCTGCACTTCCTCTTCCTCTGGAGTTTGTGGAGTTGTTTAGAAGTGACACAGAGGAAGAAGAATTCAATGGATTTAGTGATTTGGGGTAATTCTGATGCTTTGGTAAACTTGTTAGCATGTTCTTTATGCTATAGTTATCTGAATAACTGTTAATATGTTACGTTAACATACCAGACACTTACCACAGTTCTGTCTGTGCGTCATGTAGCTGAAGGTGTTAGCGTTAGCATACGTACACCTATTCACCATGTTCTCTAATCTGTTATTATTTTAAACTGCATTTCAAGATGAAATGTCTGTTCTTGGTCTTGGATTTTATGAAATAAATTCCCCCCAAAAATGCGACTTATACTCCAGTGCGACTTATATATGTTTTTTCTTCTCTATTATGCATTTTTGGGCTGATGCGACTTATAGTCCAGAAAATACGGTAACTTTATTTGAACACCTAAGTGCGAAGAACCCACTGTACACAATGTGGCTACACAGATCTTACGGTGAATGACAATGAATGAGAGTGAATGTTTGTCTGTGTGTCTCTGTCTCCGTGTGAACCCTGTGACGAGCTGGCCCATGTCCAGCGCTCGAAAATGAATGAATGAATAACCAAAATCGACTGCACACATCGCCCCAGAAATATCGACAGAGTTCATCTGCTGCTCAGATTTTTGAACGATTCTGCCGTAAAATAAAAAAAACCCACGTCAAGTCATTCCCCGGCCAGATTGGGTGGGCGAGTTATCGAAACCACATGTAGCGTCCTTTACCCCGCCTCGTACGGACTGAGCTGTTTGACTAAAGGGTGTTGTTTGAAAGACTTAATGAATGAGCCTCTGATTAAACAGCCATTGTTTGAGGAACATTTGCTGTCAGTGGTGTAATTGGGCTGTAAAACCCGCTGGTTGTTATTACGTGAGTCACTGATGGTGGAGAAATATGATCGTAATGATTTACATAAGAGACATCAATCAATATGTTAAATACGTCACCTCCAGCCTTAGTTTTATTCCAATCTCCTACAGGTTTGGTACAGGTTAATTTATCTTATGCCATCCAATCTTTTTTTAAGTGAAACCTGTTTTATCAGCCTTACTTTTTCTGAGAAGAAGTACAATTTTTTAGGAGGAATGGATGAATTAAAAACATGAACAATAACGAGTGTGAATCTTCTATCTCTTACATTTTACTGTATTAACTTTCATTTTCATTTATTTTTTTCATTTTCTGCAATTTCTTTGTCTGCATAATACAGTATTTAAAATGCCAAACCTTTTATTCTAATTCTAGCAACCAAGTATGCACATTTACAACAAAAAATCCCCTCTAGAAACTCACTTTTGGAACAATGTGAGAACACAAAATGCAAACAACAGAAAGTCCAATCCAATTACACCGTCGCTGTTGAGTAAAGATGTTTTAGGTGCAAAATGTTGTGCACTCTTTCCTTTTTTGCAGAAGCCTCAAGCTTAGTCAAGTTTCAGGTCGTGCGTATGTTTGGTATTTACCCTGGACGTCGCCGTGACAGAAGTGAAGCTCACTTTTGTCTGCTGTAACGTTCAAACAAGAACAATATGTACGAAACAAAAGCTGCAAACCGGTGACTTTCCCAAACATCCGAGTCCTAGTCTTAAGAGTACAGTGTGCCGAGCCTGATCTAGATAAGACTGTTTACATTTGCTCTGAAGGACGGACGACAGTGTTTGTGCTCTTTGTCTCAAGAACCACATGTACCTGACGTTTGTGAAGGTGAATGCCACAAGCTAAGGTTAAAGCTGCGGCTTCACCTGATTTTAAAACTGTGAAAAGAGGACGTTTTTATGAAATATGTCTGACGTGTTCCAAGCTTTTTACAAACTCTTTGGGCGTTTTACATGGAGAATGTTCTGAAATATGATTTTAACTTTCTATTTCCATGGCATTATGCAGACCTCCAGAATATACTCCATATACTGTACTTTGCGATTGTTGCTCCTGTATCCAAACATTGTACATGCATACTATATATTTATCTTTAAAGGCCAAACACATTATATATCAAGCCACAGCAGGAATAGCCACTTTAAAAATAACATTGTTCATTCTAAATCCTTCTAAATGTGTGTGTCGGATACAATTGCATATATGTATGAATTAAACATGTCTTTTAATCCTTGCCGTTTGTTCACGTGTAAATGTATTTGTTTTATGTGGGATCGCTCTGGTGTCCACATTAGTGACAGTTCAATGCCGTTTCTAAATGGACTGAGCGGCCTCTTTGTTTTGCTCTGGCCCTTTGCTTCACCCAGTTTACACCTGTTTCAATGAGAGCAAACCAAGTCAAGCTGTTGACAAATGAACACAAGTGTAGTTATAGTGATTAATCATCTGACCGTTACAATCTCTTAATTAAATCGTCACAAAGGAAAAGTGTGAAATTTGGATCGGACTCTCCAAATACACTGTAAATACAATGTTTGCTAAACTGCTGTTTTATTGAATGAGACTCGTTCTTCTTCTGCTGTTGCAGGTTATTGTGGCGTCGGTTATTTGTGAAAACAAGACTGCTCAACATATATTTTGATGATAATAATAATAATATGGTTTAGGAGTTACTTTAGACTTCCATTGCAAGATTGGGACAAGGATAGTAAATGAAGACACAAGAAAGTCTGTCTTAAGTAGAGAGAATGCTTTAGGGCAGGGGTGTCCAAACTTTTTCACCGAAGGCCGCATTTTGAAACTTCTATGGAGCAGAGAGCCACAAACAACCTCACAATGTTGAATTTGAAAGTGAATACTTAAAAATGTTACATGTGGCATTGTTCGATAAGCCTCCACACCTTTAATAATACTTTGAACATTAATAATAGGTTGTTGTCACATTAAAATGCTTGAATTTTCCCAATTTTACAGTAAAAAGTACTACTTTTTGTTGTTTGGAGAGCTTAGCAGGAAGTTAGAGGGCCAACAAAATCGGTCTGCGGGCCGCATTTGGCCCCCGGGCCGTAGTTTGGACATGCCTGCTTTGGGGTATTGCAAAAAAAAAATATCCTATCAAAATGGCCCAATTTAAAGGACAAGACACAATGGCATGGACAACCTTTGTTGAATACCCCCTTTTTATGGTGTGATTTGGTAATATTTTGGTAGAATATTTTCACTCAGAAAATGTTGACACTGTTGGGCTTTTAAGATATTAATTTATTCGTTTTAGTAAATTATTTTCCATTGTGAGAACTAACCAATTTGATAGACAGGGCTTTGTAATTTGATAATTATTGCAGTGTATTGCAGCTAGTTATTACAAAACAGGGACTAAACTACTAGACCAGGACTGAATCGGAACTAGAACAACAAAACTGAGTCTACATCAGAACCACGGTGGGCTCAAATCAGGACCAAACAAGGATAAGAGCGACCCTTAATTTGACAAGCACTTTCAGTCCGCTGAATGGCTGTAAATGAGGCGGATGGTGGCTGCTTACATCACAAACGACTGCCCCGACACGGCGCTCTGGCTCTTCAGTCTTCAATGGGCCGCTGACTTCACTGTTGTGTCCGCACTCCAGCTCTTTAAAAGCCCGTTTGCTCCTGGTGCTTTGTGTTTGTCCCGTTGTCCTCGTGAGAGATGACAGCTCCACTCACACAACAGTCCCAGGGTCACTCCGGGTGGCACAGTGGTCTGGAGCGCGGGGCAATCACTCTGTGAACATGGAGAGTGGAAGTTGATGGCGGATTCAAAAGGGACATGGTTTTAATGAAATTAAACCATTGGATTTGTGCAAAATCAAAACATTTGCATTTTGTTTCAGCGTGAATTAGTAGAAAGTTCTGACCTGCCCTCTAAGGCCACAGTTATTTTATTACTTGGTTTACGGATCCGCTGCACTTAGATTATTGATTTTTACAATATAAATAAAATAAATTATATAATTTTTTTTTTTTATAAAGTACTGCCGACAAGGCAAAATAGCATTAAATGAAATATAAAAAGCGGTATTAAGTCCAAAGATAAGAGCGCGTGAAGCAATTTTTCGTCAAAATCCTGCATGAGTCTGGGACGAAGCGGCTCCGTCCCTGCGCGCGGCCCCGGGAGAGCAAAAGAAGACGCGCGCGCCCGTTTCCTTGTCTGCTAGGCGCAGCGCTAACTCCGTTATATCGCAAATACACATTTTAAACCCGTTTACCACATTTTCTCCAGCACGTTTTGCCGTGACTAAGGTTGCACACTTAGAAGCGTCAATTCTACCAATGCAAAACAAAATCTACTCTAAATCTACTGTTACACGCTGCTGCACGTCGCGTCCCCCCCTCCTCCTCCCGTGGTGCGTTTTGGGTAAACAAGGAAGAAAACGTCTTTTGAAATTGAAATTATATTTATATTTCGCCCGCCTGTTCAATATACCAAGTAATAAAATAACTGCGGCCTAACTTAAAATAAATAATAAAAAATGAAACAAAAAAATCAAAATAATACAGAGATTTTTCATCAATATAAAACTAAATGACACGGGAAAAATATGTAAATATATGTAGCAGAACTAGTATAAGATCACATTGTTATAATAAAGAAACGACTGATATTTAGTGTTGACATTATTTATCTTTTAATTATCATATGGTATCGAATTTGACATTGATTTGACTTTTTCGTATGTCACTGGGAGAGTTATTTCCCACTTGAGAGTCAGAGCTTTCCAGCGTATGGTATGTAAACAACATTAATGCTAATGCTAAACCGTAGGCTAAAGCAGTGGTTTCACCCCCTCAGGTTATCACAAATGTTGACATTGTTTATGTGTCGTTAACTTCTCAGATCCCCTTTTGTGGGGATTACCACTGTTGTAATGCGTCACAGTTGATCTTGTATGGGAAGTGGGCGTTCCTCTGCCAGCTTCAAGTTCATTCCAAGTAAAATACCAGTTCGTGAAATGACCAGTTCGTGGAATGACCAGTTCGTGGAATTACCAGATCGAGTAATTTATAATCCCAGCAACACATTTACCATAAAGCGTTTGGCTCTATGTATCACAACCTTTCCAGGAGTCATTCCGCTTGTCCAAACATTACCGGCAGACCTACAATAACACATCACAAAATAAGAGTCATTGCGACGTTTTTTGAATGCAAACACATCACGACTGCTCACACGCAACATCTTCTGATCCGCTCATCCTTTTGCACTTTAGCTCCCCGCTACCAGTAACGCTCCCCCGCTACATCTCCGTGTCAAACGTACACCGCGGTCTTACTTTGACAAATCGCCGTGTTTACCTACTACGCTCCATCTTACATCATCATCCCGTCGTTTGCTCTTGTAGCCCGGGTGACAGATCTCGCGGTACATCGACAAACCGCCCGGACCCGGCTCTCCGCTCAGATCTCGCCTGTGTTTATACGCCGTGAATCTTGGAGACCGGTGATGTCAGCAAAAATATTTTTCGGTATCGTTCGGGTTGCAGTAATTCGTGGGAATAAGTCAGCTCCGTACTGGGAAGCTTGCTCACCGCTAGCACCGCTCTGCTAAGGCGGACGCGTAGAAGTTGTTTTTTTTGCTTTGTTGTGGAGACGAGGTTGTGATGGGGACGTATAACATCGCGGGATAGAGCCAAAGGGAGGTACACTGGCACAAATGGGTTGAAAGAGAGCGTGTTGTGGTGTGTAGAAAACGCTTCGGCTCCTGGATCGTTTGGGTGTAGTTTATCCGCTGAATGGGCCCTTTAAAGGTTTGTAAACAAGAACATGCTAAATTCCAGAAAGGAGGCAAAATTGTAGCCGGACATAATGGGATTTTGATGGAGAAACTGGGATTAACCTCAGAATTTCCCAAAATATGAAAAGTCAAGATTGGTTTAAACAACATTTACAATTGTATTTTACATTATTTGCTTATTTAAAGGGATATTTTTAGGTTTTACTGGACTAATTAATACGTGCAGAGATGTTGATTCTTTTTTTACATTTTATCTACAGATTTATTGCATACTTTACCACAAATGATTCTCTGTGTGAAGCTCAAATACGATTTTGATGCCCGATAATTGTATTTTTTCCATATTTTGTAAGAGAAAATTTGAAAAGTCAAATGTTTTTTCCTATTTTCCTAGGTTCAAAAACATTCATATTTACATCTGTCACTTAGTCATTTCATGGGCTTCATTTTGCCTCTATTTTGGAATTTAATATTTAGATGAAGCAGCATTTAAAGGGTCCGTACACTGGTGGTTTTCAGGACTAACCCTTCATTTGAGCCACACAATATCATCCAAAAGTGCACTATGTGACTTTTCTGGTGCTGATTGATTCCATAAAGATGTTATTTCTGTATGTAATTATATATTCTCAATCCCCATCAGTTATTACATAGAGTAGTGTTTCTCAAACTGGTGGCACGTGTTACTTTGCACTTTGAGTATTAGTTTTGTTTACAATTGTGTTGATGTTGTTGTCCTCTTTTGGGTTCATCCATATTTAGAACAACTTTAACCACTTACTTTAGACCATGTTTAGCCCTGTTTTAAACCAGATATATTGTAGTCCGGGTTTAAATGGTGAGCAAAATATTAGCTTGGACACTTAATGGAAAAAAACATAACATTTTAGTCAGTCAAAATATAGTTATAGTTGAAATTGTTATTGCTGGAGATGTTCCTGCTTTGTCTGGAATGTTCTATAGTACGACATTCAAGTTATATCTTCCTTTCATTCAATTACATGAGAAAAAACATGCCTTGTTCTTGCTGTGGCCGGTAAAACTTGCCCACCGGCGTCACTGTGGAGTTTAACGTCATAATGTAGAACGTTCTAGGCAAAGCAAACAAAACAACAACAACAACGCAGCTATTACTGTTCTTTTAAGACTGAATTGCAAATGTTCCAGAGACAAAATCTTATCTTCTGGATCAAAAGCACAGTCGACAGTCAAATAGAGTTGTACGTATTAAATCAGATTAGGTAAAAGGTGTAAAAGGTCATGCGGTTTGTGTGTGTGTGTGTGTGTGTGTGTGAGAGCAGCACCATTTCAGGTCACTATAAAAACACTTGTGTGACATAACGCTGCAATGCATTCTGGGTGCATTGATCAGAAAGCAAACACTGTACAGTCAAAGAGGTTAGAATAAACCACAGGACAATATTTGAGTGAGTTTATCGAGCGTATTCACGGGTTTCAGGGTGATGAAAAGTCCAGACCATGGCTTTTAGCATCTTCTGAACGGCCCTCAAAATGTCTCCTATAAACACACCAAAAAATGATTTCTCAGTCACAATGGCCACATAATTATCAATGTTGTCGACCTTTACTGTGCATCTTGTGGTAATTTTAAAATAATATCTTTTGAAATGAATTTTTGCAAGTTCATAAAATAGAGTTATAGTTAATTTTCTTAATACACACTGTCAGATCAACTGCTTTGTATGCAGCTTCCCGCCCGTTCTAAACATATTTAGTTTTGAATCGTTGAATTGCTATGGCAACGGTTGTAGATATTCATCACTCTGAAACGCATGGACAGTTTGACAAATATAAACTATTTGCTTACTGCATTTTCAAGTTAAGACGCTATTGACGTCTTATTTCTGTCGGACAACTTTGTTACTGAGGTGTATTTACCTTAACAACAGCCGATAAGAGACACGTCACCACGACAACCGGTACCGAGGGCTCTCAGATGGCAACCCCGGACACGTCAAGGTAAATATATCTCATTGACAAAGCTGTCCTAGAAAAAGAAATAAGATATTGTAACTGAAGACGAGATGAACGTTACCAAAGTTCTGCTTTTGATGCATTTTACATTATTACTCCTGATGTAGACTTGGTGGTTTGGTCCTGTTGCAGTCCTGGTCTAGTCCGGGCTCGAGGTGGGCAATATATTGAAATTTAGATAATATTGTGAATGATTTTGATTGGTAGAATTTGAATATCGGGTATATCTGGTATAAGAGGTTTTTTCATAAGAGCTTTTCTATTAAGAGTGTTTTTTGTGTGTGTTTTTTTTAAGTTTTCTATAAGTTCTTTTACTTCTGTACCTACATGTGTTGCAACGCTGAAATGTCCCCATTGTGTGGACAAATAAAGGCTTTATCTTATCTTATATTATTTATATAATTAAAGAAATAATAAGGAAAATGCTACAAAACGAGCAGATTAAAATAAACACAAAAAAGGTCATCACGAGTTCCTGGTTGTTGCAGTAATGTGCATACACAATACACAAATACAGAGCTACTACAGAGCACCGGCTGTTATGGCGTTACGCTGAGGCAAAGAGGGCGAATCACAGCGGCCGCTCCGTTTTATAAGGTGCTGTTAAACCACGGGGTGCGCTCCATCGTTACAGAAGTGACTTAACACATGACAACTCAGCCAACATCCTCAAGGTTCTGACAAAAGAGATGAAAAAGCACATGAAAGCCTTCGCTCCGTCGAGAGGTCCGACCGTAACGCATGACAACGGCCCGTGTCTCACTTGTGTCACTAAAACTGTACTTTGGATTAATAATACATTAAATTAACCGATGTCTGTTGGACTGACACTGACTATTGTTATCCAAATACGCCAAAAAATGTAGCGGGATTCATTTTTGTCAATAATGCCCACCCCAAATCCCAGTTTACCGTATTTTACGCACAATAAGGCGCACTGTCAATGAATGGTCTCTTTTCAATAATTTTTCATATATAAGGCGCACTGGAATATAAGGCGCATTAAGCGAAACAAAACGTGTACCACACAAAATTGCTTCGAGATCAGTGTGCGCAACCAGAATTAATCCATATATAAAGCGCACTGGATTATAAAGTGCACTGGATTATAAAGCCTGCTGGATTATAAAGTGCACTGGATTATAAAGCGCACTGGATTATAAGGGGCACTGGAATATAAGGCACACTGTCAATGAATGGTCTATTTTCAATCATTTTTCATATATAAGGCGCACTGGACTATAAAGCGCATTAACCGAAACAAAATTTGCGCCACACAAAATCGTTTTGAGGTCAGTAAGCACGACCAGAATTAATCCATATATAGAGCGCACTGGATTATAAAGCGCACTGGACTATAAAGCGCACCAGATTATAAAATGCACTGGATTATAAGGCGCACCGTCGTTTTTTGAGAAAATTTAAGGCTTTTATAAGTGCGGAAAATACGGTAGTCACAATTTTAGCATGGTTTCCTTGGACCCCGGGCCGTAGTTTGGACATGCCTGCTCTAGACCCTGAAGGTTTGGGACTTCCTCTGGGACACAAGGAATTCTCTCCATCTCCCCGTCCTTCTTTGTGCTCTTAGAATGTGAAGGGTTTAGGGGCTCCTGGTCGCATATGTGCACACTCACCATGTGTTGCACAAGCCTCATTTGTACTACATTATAATGGACAGTCACGCTCCTCCTCTTTGCTGTTCTTTCTTTTTTTTTTTGCATGTTCTGTTCTGTTGCATCTTGACATTCTTGCGTAATGCTTTCAGTTTGACGCTGGGGCCATTCAAAAAGACAGAATGTGTGACACGTGAACAAGTACTTACCGTCTTTTTGTTTATCGATTTATCGTCATGATAATGATAATACTTGTATTTTAAGGAAGACAAACATGTACTTGATACTTTTATTATGCAATGGGGTATTTCTGCTCTTATGTAAGCCATCACCTGCTATTTACACATGGACATTTTATGAGCTAATAAAAATCCCGCCTTAATTCATTACTAGGCGCCATCTTGCTGGAAGCTTTTTATTATTATTATTAGCTCCTCCTTAAGAAAAAAAAAGTAATATTATCTCTTTTTGCTTTAAATCTTGACTAAAATCTTGTCATTTCGTATTGGCAAACAGCTAATTTTTAACAGAAAGGTGACTAAATATATGAACCAAACGTTTAATTTGCACCATTTACAGTTCATGACTCACACACAGTGTCGATGCGTTCCACTGTTAATGTTTTGCATGTGAAATGTTTGTCTGCAAAGAGATTTATGTTTGAATTGTCTTAAAATATCATACTTTTTGGGGTATAGACAAGTTTACATCTCCCCTAACGCGACAGTGATTTAGAATAGATGCAAAATTCAGCAACTTTATAGTGTTATACGACTACTATTTAAAGGTGCACTATGAAACTTCTTGCATTTTCTTCCATTACGAATGTTTTATTGCAAAAACAAACAAATAAACCTCATGAAAAAACAGAAACGTTACAAAATGCACCTTTCGCACAGTCTTGGGACACCGTATATGTTTCGAAATTGTGGTTGAACTTATTAAATTGCATAAAAAGTTGGATTTGAGAAAACAAAATAATCCTGCCCAAGTCGGTTCCACATTGCAGACTAATCCCTTTACCGTTGTTTATTTGAATGGAAATCTATCTCGTCCATCACTGCCTCGCTTCTGCTCAAAGTGTGACGTTAAGTGATTATACATCGTACACTTACATTTCCAGAGAGGCCCATCAATCGCGGCGGTTGTGGCGAGTTCACGCTTAAATTGAAACTAAGCCGAGTGTTGATGGTTTGCCAGGAAAAGCGGGTCGGCCTCTGCTTTACAAGTGTTTAGTGTCATAAACAAGGGCCGGAGCCAAGTACTAAGCCCGCCGCTCCGAGTATATCGGGCGCTGGCACCGGGACAAGCCCTGGACCCGGGCCAAGAGGAGGTCTAGGCCCGAGCTGGAATAGGCCCTCCTGACTGCGGGGGAGTTTTGGGAGGGTGGTCTGCACGTGTATATGTATAAGGAGGACCGCTAGTGCGCCTTGAGGAATTGCCAGGTGTGGTTTGGGAAAGAAATCAGTTCGGTCCATGTTTAGTCCTGACTCTGGGCACCAGCAGGAGGCCGGTCCATGTTTAGTCCTGACTCTGGGCACCAGCAGGAGGCCGGTCCATGTTTAGTCCTGACTCTGGGCACCAGCAGGAGGCCGGTCCATGTTTAGTCCTGACTCTGGGCACCAGCAGGAGGCCGGTCCATGTTTGGTCCTGACTCTGGGCACCAGCAGGAGGCCGGTCCATGTTTAGTCCTGACTCTGGCACCAGCAGGAGGCCGGTCCATGTTTAGTCCTGACTCTGGCACCAGCAGGAGGCCGGTCCATGTTTGGTCCTGACTCTGGCACCAGCAGGAGGCCGGTCCATGTTTGGTCCTGACTCTGGCACCAGCAGGAGGCCGGTCCATGTTTAGTCCTGACTCTGGCACCAGCAGGAGGCAGGTCCATGTTTGGTCCTGACTCTGGGCACCAGCAGGAGGCCGGTCCATGTTTAGTCCTGACTCTGGCACCAGCAGGAGGCCGGTCCATGTTTAGTCCTGACTCTGGCACCAGCAGGAGGCAGGTCCATGTTTAGTCCTGACTCTGGCACCAGCAGGAGGCAGGTCCATGTTTAGTCCTGACTCTGGCACCAGCAGGAGGCAGGTCCATGTTTGGTCCTGACTCTGGCACCAGCAGGAGGCCGGTCCATGTTTAGTCCTGACTCTGGCACCAGCAGGAGGCAGGTCCATGTTTAGTCCTGACTCTGGGCACCAGCAGGAGGCAGGTCCATGTTTAGTCCTGACTCTGGGCACCAGCAGGAGGCCGGTCTATGTTTAGTCCTGACTCTGGCACCAGCAGGAGGCAGGTCCATGTTTGGTCCTGACTCTGGCACCAGCAGGAGGCAGGTCCATGTTTGGTCCTGACTCTGGCACCAGCAGGAGGCAGGTCCATGTTTGGTCCTGACTCTGGCACCAGCAGGAGGCCGGTCCATGTTTAGTCCTGACTCTGGCACCAGCAGGAGGCAGGTCCATGTTTAGTCCTGACTCTGGGCACCAGCAGGAGGCCAGTCTATGTTTAGTCCTGACTCTGGCACCAGCAGGAGGCCGGTCCATGTTTAGTCCTGACTCTGGCACCAGCAGGAGGCAGGTCCATGTTTGGTCCTGACTCTGGCACCAGCAGGAGGCAGGTCCATGTTTGGTCCTGACTCTGGCACCAGCAGGAGGCAGGTCCATGTTTAGTCCTGACTCTGGCACCAGCAGGAGGCAGGTCCATGTTTAGTCCTGACTCTGGGCACCAGCAGGAGGCCAGTCTATGTTTAGTCCTGACTCTGGCACCAGCAGGAGGCCGGTCCATGTTTAGTCCTGACTCTGGCACCAGCAGGAGGCAGGTCCATGTTTGGTCCTGACTCTGGCACCAGCAGGAGGCAGGTCCATGTTTGGTCCTGACTCTGGCACCAGCAGGAGGCAGGTCCATGTTTGGTCCTGACTCTGGCACCAGCAGGAGGCCGGTCCATGTTTAGTCCTGACTCTGGCACCAGCAGGAGGCAGGTCCATGTTTAGTCCTGACTCTGGGCACCAGCAGGAGGCCAGTCTATGTTTAGTCCTGACTCTGGCACCAGCAGGAGGCCGGTCCATGTTTAGTCCTGACTCTGGCACCAGCAGGAGGCAGGTCCATGTTTGGTCCTGACTCTGGCACCAGCAGGAGGCAGGTCCATGTTTGGTCCTGACTCTGGCACCAGCAGGAGGCAGGTCCATGTTTGGTCCTGACTCTGGCACCAGCAGGAGGCCGGTCCATGTTTAGTCCTGACTCTGGCACCAGCAGGAGGCAGGTCCATGTTTAGTCCTGACTCTGGGCACCAGCAGGAGGCCAGTCTATGTTTAGTCCTGACTCTGGCACCAGCAGGAGGCCGGTCCATGTTTAGTCCTGACTCTGGCACCAGCAGGAGGCAGGTCCATGTTTGGTCCTGACTCTGGCACCAGCAGGAGGCAGGTCCATGTTTGGTCCTGACTCTGGCACCAGCAGGAGGCCAAACTGATACAAACACAATTTGTTCTTCTTTTATCTCTTGAAGGAGTCATTTAATAATGCAGTGGTTCGCAACCTGGGGGTCGCAAACTGTTTTCAGGGGGGCTCCCGCATGATATCGTTCAAATTTAAATCATATTCAATCATCTCAAACAAGGCTGGAAATGCAATGGTGATTATTGTAAGTTGGGCGACTGAATTATTGCTTTTAGGCCAATGTCCAGAAAATAAATAGGCACTTAATTATTTTGCGGTCAGACTATTTTGTGTGTTTGGCGGAAAAAGGTTGAGAGCTTCTGCTTCAGTGGTTGACACGCTTTTTTTAAAACTAAAAACGTGTTATTTTGGCCCCTGAATACCTCATGTCCCAGCCAGATCAGGGAGGTGATAAATGTGATATTAATAATAAGAACTGGAGGAGAACGGGCCTTTGTCGTGGCTGTCAAACCGAAACCGTTTACCTCTGCACAGATCCGGCTTTTAAATCTGCTCTTACACATTTCTCTGCCTTGGCTTTAAACCATTATTGAATCTGTTGTATTTGTATTTACTCATCTACAGTATGTTGTTTGTACCATGTATTGTACATGTGATGCAGCAGCTGGTGTTACTCTAAATCTGCCATAGAAATACATTTGACACTGACATTTTTTGGATCGAGCTGATTTTGTACAGAATATACACCAATTATTTACACTTGAAACGAATTTGACAAACATTTTTCATCCATAGGGGAAATTGCTTGAGCTCACACATTGCAATATCATAAAATAATGATAAAACGATCAGGGAAATAAGTGTATTAAAAGATGAGCTGCTAAAAAAAACGAGTTAGAAGTTTTTATACATAAAACCAGTTGTAGACCAGATATGTTCTTGTTTACAAAGCTAATTTTAATATCTGTAGATGAATAAGTGCAGCCTACTTCTATTAAAATAAAACAAAATGCATATATATCAATATGAATATAAAAATATGAATATTCTAATATATTACATACATATGAATACAAACAAACACTTTAATTGAACGTACACCTCACAAGTTAATAGTTTATGAACTTGTATCACTCAATTTAGCGTCACTTGTTGAAATCGTTTGTTGAAAGCTAAATATTCTGTCTCGTCTGACTTTGCGGCTCAACTTTTACCCTCGCAGACTTTGGCGAACACTTCCCAAAGGCGTATGATTCACCGAGTTCATTTTCCACAGTTCATATTTCAGTCTTCTCCCTCGCGTTGATGATCCCCGACTTGAATATTGATACAATTGCAGTCACAGAGTCTAGTTTATCTTTTAAATTCTTTCCCCTAATCACCCGGTCGTAAGCGTATTTGTTAGTCTGGAGTCGGTTCTGTCCAACTCTGTCACCGCCGGTCATCTGTCGGCGATGAGCTCATTCGGACCGACTGCATCACTCGCTCGAGCTGTCCGGGAAACGATTAGTCCACGTAAAACGGATCGCAAAGTAACGGATGGAAGACTGAAAAATATCTCACTGTGACATCATTACAGGAAGTAACACGACAGGCCGCTGCTTCGTAGGTGTTGTGGTGATATTGTTGTTGTTATGGTAGCTGAGTCGGACGTTGACCTCACTGAACACTTCTAGGAATTGGACACCTTATTAGTGACTTTGAAGATGCACGTTTGTCACCATGAGTAAAATGGTCTATATTAAGTTATTTGTGTCTTTTGTTGCCCTGGGATATACTTCCAAACTTACACTATTGCTTATATTTTGAGGTAATCTGCAACAACAAATCTGTTTTTCAGTCGTGCTTTTAACAAATGTTAAATCTTAAACGTTGCAGCATGTATTTTACAAACCTTCTACCGTATTTTCCGGACTATAAGTTGCACCTTTTTTCATAGTTTTGGTCGGGGTGCGACTTATACTTTATACTTATACTTATACTCCGGAGCGACTTATATGTGATATTATTTGTTATTATTTGTTACCACATTTCATACTTGTGCAACTTATATATGTTTTTCTCTTCTCTGTTATGCATTTTTTTGGCTGGTGCGACTTATACTCCGGTGCGACTTATAATTCGGAAAATATGGTACTTATGATGCTCTATTTTATTCACATTATTTTGATGTGTCTACATCTTTTATGAATGCGTTGTTGTGCAGTCGAGGCGTGACTATTAACTTATGTCCTATTTTGACAAAATAAATACTTTTTTTCATATGGTAGAAAATGTATTTTTGGAAATATTTTCCAAGAAACCCAAGAAAATATACAGACTTTATATGCAAACGTTTATGCCGATGTTGCCACGATGCTAACATTTTGATATTTTTTTTAAAAAGTGTCAAAACCGATAATATGCTGTATTTTTTTTTAACTCAAAGTAACAGTAGTTTAAACTAGTCATACCGGAGTATAAGTCGCACCAGCCAAAAAATGCATAATAGAGAAAAAAATAACATGTATTCGTCGCACTGGAGTATGAAATGCGGTTGTGAAAAATAACAAATAATATCACGTATAGGTCACTCCGGAGTATGAGTATATAAGTATAAATATAAGTATAAGTCGCACCCCGGCCAAAACTATGACGACGACTTATAGTCCGGAAAATACGGCACAGAGAATTAATTGTCTAATTTAGTCCTATTTACTATTTAGCTTTTAAGGATTTTCAGGCTTTATTAGACAGGACAGCTGAGCCTGAAATAGGGATGAGAGAGAAGGGAGGACATGCAGCAAACTGTCAGAGTCTGTGCAAATGAATGTCTAGTTTCTATATTGGTTTAGTATCATATCAGTCACAATAATGATCCAACACACACACAACTATTCACACAACATAGTCCATTTTGCTATAGTTCTTATAAAATATGTTTTATTGTTATATACGTCTGTTTGCACTTCCCACAAAACCATGTACTGCCTGTTAAAGAGGAAATTATCTTCCATCGAACTCTTCTCATTCCCTGGAAACGCCGACTCATTAACACACATTTCCAGAGATCAGGGTTTTTCTGAAAGTCACGGTTCAAGTAAATCAACTCCACATGCTCCTGATCCTGGACTGGACTGAGAAATGCGAGTAAAGAAGACTACAAATGAATCTTCTCTCTCTCTCTAATCAACATTCAACAGAGCTGCTGTGTTTGACTGAATCGAGTTCAGTCCTTGTGAAACATTATTATCGTCACGTTGAACATTGCCACACATTTGCATGATTAGGTTCTGCCTAAACCTTCCTTTGTAGATGTTTATTTTGGATAACATGAAAAAACGGTGTGATCTCTCATTTGTCCAGGAGGGTTCCATTGTAGAAAAAAGATTCAGTTGTGGTCATCTGGACACTGTTTTGGTGCTCTGGACACTATTTGGACATCTGGACACCGTTTTCGTCATCTGGACACTGTTTTGGTCATCTGGATACTCTTTTTGGTCATTTGGACACTGTTTTTTCATCATTTGGACACTGTTTTTGGTCATCTGGACACTGTTTTTGGTCATTTGGACACTGTTTTTTCATCATTTGGACACTCTTTTTGGTCATCTGGACACCGTTTTCGTCATCTGGACACTGTTTTGGTCATCTGGACACTGTCTTTGGTCATCTGGATACTGTTTTGGTCATCTGGACACTGTTTTTGGTCATCTGGACACTGTCTTTGGTCATCTGGATACTGTTTTGGTCATCTGGACACTGTTTTGGTCATCTGGACACTCTTTTTGGTCATCTGGACACTGTTTTTGGTCATCTGGACACTGTCTTTGGTCATCTGGATACTGTTTTGGTCATCTGGACACTGTTTTGGTCATCTGGATACTGTTTTGGTCGTCTGGACACTGTTTTGGTCATCTGGATACTGTTTTGGTCATCTGGACACTGTTTTGGTCATCTGGATACTGTTTTGGTCGTCTGGACACTGTTTTGGTCATCTGGATACTCCTTTTGGTCATCTGGACACTGTTTTTGGTCATCTGGACACTGTCTTTGGTCATCTGGACACTGTCTTTGGTCATCTGGATACTGTTTTGGTCATCTGGACACTCTTTTTGGTCATCTGGACACCGTTTTGGTCATCTGGACTCTATTTCGGTCATTTGGATACTGTTTTTGGTCATTTGGATACTGTTTTTGGTCATCTGGACACTGTTTTTGGTCATTTGGATACTGTTTTTGGTCATCTGGACACTGTTATTTATTAACATGTGGACCTAGTCTGACACTGTTGTGACCTGTTGTGATTTGGACTAGTGGTCAGTCCATTTGAACTGCAGCGAGAAAATCCAGTCAGAAAGCAGTTTTCCCAGAGTAAAACAAATGTAAAAACAATCTTCTCATGCTCAGGAGACAGACCACATACAGAGTTAACAAAGGTTCGATTTTTGCCTTTTTTTCAAATATTAAGCTTTTTCTCTGTGTAAAATCCTTCTGTTTCGGCTCGCTCTGCTCCGCTCTAGCAGCTCTCGAGCCTGAAAGTTTAGCACTTCACAGTCCTGGTCCCTTTCATATTCCTGGTCCCTTTCACAGTCCTAGTCCCTTTCACAGTCCTGGTTCCTTTCACAGTCCTGGTCCCTTTCACAGTCCTGGTCCCTTTCATATTCCTGGTCCCTTTCACAGTCCTGGTCCCTTTCATAGTCCTGGTCCCTTTCACAGTCCTGGTCCCTTTCATAGTCCTGGTCCCTTTCACAGTCCTAGTCCCTTTCACAGTCCTAGTCCCTTTTACAGTCCTGGTCCCGTTCACAGTCCTGGTCCCTTTCACAGTCCTAGTCCCTTTCACAGTCCTAGTCCCTTTCACAGTCCTAGTCCCTTTTACAGTCCTGGTCCCTTTCACAGTCCTAGTCCCTTTCACAGTCCTAGTCCCTTTCACAGTCCTAGTCCCTTTCACAGTCCTGGTCCCTTTCACAGTCCTGGTCCCTTTCACAGTCCTAGTCCCTTTCACAGTTCTAGTCCTTTTCACAGTCCTGGTCCCTTTCACAGTCCTGGTCCCTTTCACAGTCCTGGTCCCTTTCACAGTCCTGGTCCCTTTCACAGTCCTGGTCCCTTTCATAGTCCTGGTCCCTTTCACAGTCCTGGTCCCTTTCACAGTCCTAGTCCCTTTCACAGTCCTGGTCCCTTTCACAGTCCTGGTCCCTTTCACAGTCCTAGTCCCTTTCACAGTTCTAGTCCCTTTCACAGTCCTGGTCCCTTTCACAGTCCTGGTCCCTTTCACAGTCCTAGTCCCTTTCACAGTTCTAGTCCCGTTCACAGTCCTGGTCCCTTTCACAGTCCTAGTCCCTTTCACAGTCCTAGTCCCTTTCACAGTTCTAGTCCCTTTCACAGTCCTAGTCCCTTTCACAGTTCTAGTCCCTTTCACAGTCCTGGTCCCTTTCACAGTCCTGGTCCCTTTCACAATTCTAGTCCCTTTCACAGTTCTAGTCCTTTTCACAGTCCTAGTCCCTTTCACTGTCCTGGTCCCTTTCACAGTCCTGGTCCCTTTCACAGTCCTAGTCCCTTTCACAGTCCTGGTCCCTTTCACAGTCCTAGTCCCTTTCACAGTTCTAGTCCCTTTCACAGTCATGGTCCCTTTCACAGTTCTAGTCCTTTTCACAGTCCTAGTCCCTTTCACAGTCCTGGTCCCTTTCACAGTCCTGGTCCCTTTCACAGTCCTAGTCCCTTTCACAGTCCTGGTCCCTTTCACAGTCCTAGTCCCTTTCACAGTTCTAGTCCCTTTCACAGTCCTAGTCCCTTTCACAGTTCTAGTCCCTTTCACAGTCCTGGTCCCTTTCACAGTCCTGGTCCCTTTCACAATTCTAGTCCCTTTCACTGTCCTGGTCCCTTTCACAGTCCTAGTCCCTTTCACAGTCCTGGTCCCTTTCACAGTCCTGGTCCCTTTCACAATTCTAGTCCCTTTCACAGTTCTAGTCCTTTTCACAGTCCTAGTCCCTTTCACTGTCCTGGTCCCTTTCACAGTCCTGGTCCCTTTCACAGTCCTAGTCCCTTTCACAGTCCTGGTCCCTTTCACAGTCCTAGTCCCTTTCACAGTTCTAGTCCCTTTCACAGTCATGGTCCCTTTCACAGTTCTAGTCCTTTTCACAGTCCTAGTCCCTTTCACAGTCCTGGTCCCTTTCACAGTCCTGGTCCCTTTCACAGTCCTAGTCCCTTTCACAGTCCTGGTCCCTTTCACAGTCCTAGTCCCTTTCACAGTTCTAGTCCCTTTCACAGTCATGGTCCCTTTCACAGTTCTAGTCCTTTTCACAGTCCTAGTCCCTTTCACAGTCCTGGTCCCTTTCACAGTCCTGGTCCCTTTCACAGTTCTAGTCCCTTTCACAGTCCTAGTCCCTTTCACAGTTCTAGTCCCTTTCACAGTCCTGGTCCCTTTCACAGTCCTGGTCCCTTTCACAATTCTAGTCCCTTTCACAGTCCTAGTCCCTTTCACAGTTCTAGTCCCTTTCACAGTCCTGGTCCCTTTCACAGTCCTGGTCCCTTTCACAATTCTAGTCCCTTTCACTGTCCTGGTCCCTTTCACAGTCCTAGTCCCTTTCACAGTCCTGGTCCCTTTCACAGTCCTAGTCCCTTTCACAGTCCTAGTCCCTTTCACAGTCCGTGCCGGGTTTACCGCGCCGCCCGCCTCAGACACAGACGGCCGCTCCGCAGAGCCGGCCCTGTGCAGCTATGTGAATAATGCCATTGACGTCAGCGCGCTCATAAAGGAGTCTTCCCCTGCTCAGCCCCGTGCTCAGAGGCCTCCGCACAGCGCTGCCTTTTGTACTCAACTATTTAAACATTGAGCAGGCTCCTTTTCCGTGTCACCCAAACACCTCAGCGCCTCAGCCGCCATGACAGGGCTGCACGAGGATGAGGCAGCCACTGACATCACTCTTACTAATCATGTTTTATTTAGTCAGCACGTTCATAATCCAGTGTGTGCAGACACTGGAGGTGAAGTACTGAACCAGAAACCTTGTGGCTAAATGCACTGAGACTAAGCCATTTCTATTACCAATGCAATGTTAGTTTCAATTCAGTTTATTACTACTACTACTACTACTACTACTACTACTACTACTACTACTACTACTACAACAACTACTACTACTACTACTACTACTACTACTACTACTACTACTACTACTACTACTACTACTACAATTACTACTACAATTACTACTACTACAATTACTACTACTGCAACTACTACTACTACTACTACTACTACTACAACTACTACTACTAATACTACTACTACTACTTACTACTACTATTTCTACTACTATTACTTACTACGACTACTACTACTACTACTTTTACTTAGTACTACTACTACTACTACTACTATATTACTTAGTACTACTACTACAATTACTTACTACTACTACTTCTACTACTACTACTACTCCTGCAATATAGTACTGCTTCTGTATACTGCTTCTAGTACTGGTATTGTTAGGGTTGTCTTGTACAAAACTATATACTATTTTTTTAAGATTAAGATTGAGATTATTTCTAAGATTTTGTTTTAATGATCTTTTTAATGGTTGTGTCATCGTGCCTGGACCGGCCATCGTTTTTATTTTATTTTATCCCAGTCCAACGCTGTTTATCAGAACTAGTAAAGAAGTAAATGCTGTCATTTTATGTTTGAATAGTCCGTCTATTTCCTAAAACCTTGACCAAAATAAAAAGCCAGTATGAGTGCGATATTGAAATTGAAATGGAGAATATGGAAATGGAGTTCAGAGTTCTAGGGTGCGTCACGCTTGCACAAAACCCACATTCAAAACTGGACTAAACTAGTAGTACAAATACTCTACTACTTTAAAATCCTGCTGCCATATACAATACTGGTACGGCTACTACTACTACTACTACTACTACTACTACTACTACTACTACTACTGCCAGTGCTTCCACGGTGCAGCTGAAATACTTCACACTCAGCGCTCCTGTGAGGTCAGTGGAAGTGACCTGCAGCTGCTCTTCACATGTTGGTGGAGACATGATCCTTCGCCTCCTTCGTCATCACGCTCCAGGTGGCTCTCCTCGCCGCCTTCACCCTCCTCCCTCTGCTCTCCTCCCTCTGCTCTCCTCCCTCTGCTCTCCTCCCTTTGCTCTTCTCCCTCTCCTCTTCTCCTTCTGCTCTCCTCCCTCTGCTCTCCTCCCTCTGCTCTCTTCCTCTGCTCTCCTCCCTCTGCTCTCCTCCCTCTGCTCTTCTCCCTCTGCTCTTGTCCCTCTGCTCTCCTCCCTTTGCTCTTCTCCCTCTCCTCTTCTCCTTCTGCTCTCCTCCCTCTGCTCTTGTCCCTCTGCTCTCCTCCCTCTGCTCTTCTCCCTCTGCTCTCCTCCCTCTGCTCTTCTCCCTCTGCTCTTCTCCCTCTGCTCTCCTCCCTCTGCTCTTCTCCCTCTGCTCTTGTCCCTCTGCTCTCCTCCCTCTGCTCTTCTCCCTCTGCTCTCCTCCCTCTGCTCTTCTCCCTCTGCTCTTCTCCCTCTGCTCTCCTCGCCGCCTTCACCCTCCTCCCTCTGCTCTCCTCCCTCTGCTCTCCTCCCTCTGCTCTCCTCCCTCTGCTCTCCTCCCTCTGCTCTCCTCCCTTTGCTCTTCTCCCTCTCCTCTTCTCCTTCTGCTCTCCTCCCTCTGCTCTCCTCCCTCTGCTCTCTTCCTCTCCTCTCCTCCCTCTGCTCTCCTCCCTCTGCTCTTCTCCCTCTGCTCTTCTCCCTCTGCTCTCCTCCCTCTGCTCTTCTCCCTCTGCTCTCCTCCCTCTGCTCTTCTCCCTCTGCTCTCCTCCCTCTGCTCTCCTCCCTCTGCTCTTCTCCCTCTGCTCTTCTCCCTCTGCTCTCCTCCCTCTGCTCTCCTCCCTCTGCTCTTCTCCCTCTGCTCTCCTCCCTCTGCTCTCTTCCTCTGCTCTCCTCCCGCTGCTCTTCTCCCTCTGCTCTCCTCCCTCTGCTCTCCTCCCTCTGCTCTTCTCCCTCTGCTCTCCTCCCTCTGCTCTCTTCCTCTGCTCTCCTCCCTCTGCTCTTCTCCCTCTGCTCTCCTCCCTCTGCTCTCTTCCTCTGCTCTCCTCCCTCTGCTCTTCTCCCTCTGCTCTTCTCCCTCTGCTCCCCTCCCTCTGCTCTTCTCCCTCCTCTCCTTCTCAGCCTCTTCTCCTAATCCTCCTCTGCTCCTGTACCTTCTTCTCTGCTCCTCCTCTTCTCCTCTTCCACTCATCCTTCTCCTTCTCTGCTCCTCCTCTGCCCCTTCTTTGCTCCTCCTCTTCTTCTGGTTCTCTTTTCCACCTTATCTTCTCCTCTGCTGCCTCTCTTCCCTTCTCCCCTTCTCCTCTCCTCTTCTGCTCCTCCTCCTCTTCTCCTCTTCTTCCCCTCCTCCTCTCCTCCTCTTCTGCCTCTCTTCTCTTCTCTTCTCTTCTGCTCCTCCTCTTCTCCTCTGCTCCTCTGCTCCTCTGCTCCTCTGCTCCTCACACCAAACACAGATGCTGTCACGTCTGCCAGCTCATACTGTTTTCATGTCCTGACTTAAACTGCACATGGAAAACTGCTCGGATGATTTGCTACTTCAATAAAACGCATGATGGATATTAAAACCGTGGCGAGGGAGATTGTGCTTACTGTGGCGGGTTACGACCTCCAACATTTCCAGCAAAGATAATGCTTTTAACACAACAGAATTTGTCTAGCCATAATGTTTCAGTCTTGTGTAAAAAGTGAGACAGATTCTGACGTAGATTTATTTAATATCAAGTTTGTTCTTACGGTCCAATTATATGAAATTATTTACTTTTTACTTTTTTTGTTCATTTTCAGCTGTTGGTGTTAAAATGCATCCAGACAAAAACAGACCCTTTTTATTGTAACTATAATTGTGATACAGAGACAATAAAAGCAGTAAACACACACAAAAAACACTGACTTAGACACTTAAACTTGACCTTGTAAATCCCACTTTTTTATTTTTAGAGTTATTTTTTAGTTTTTTTTCTACTATTACCTGCAAGGACAGCAATTGGAAGTAGCACCTTTGCTATAATGTGACATATTTACACTGTAGATGTTCATACACATGGCCTCAGTCACATAAATAACCTCTTTTCCTGTTTTGTCCCGATGTACACTTCGTTTGGTCCTGTCCCAGTCCAGGTTTATGTAATAAAGGCATGTCTGGCCGTGTTTGCCTGTGCGCTCATACCCCGGGCCTCTTGGGGACCCTCTGGCCTTTTGACCTGCTTTGTGTGAACCAGAACATGGGCTGAGATGAGGTAACATGCACAGCGAGGCTACGGTGACAGCGTTCTCTCCAGTGTACGCCATGGTTACGGTGCAGGAGCAGGCTGCGGCTTTTAGGGCTTTTAAAAGGATGTTATGCAGCCAGTGTGAAGTGAATTACCCAATGAACAATTGTAAATGTTCCAGTATATGTGTGCCGGTGTTAGTAGTAGTAGTAGTTTATTTTTAGAACAGGACTTGTTTCATAAGCATTAGTATTTGTCATTTTAAGTCGATAATGTAGAGAAAGCTGTTGTGGTTATTCAAGCAGATCGATGTTACCAGCAAATAGCATTCTCAGTAACGGTAATGATTATTTTATTTATTTTATTTATTTTATTTATTTTATTTATTTTATTTATTTTATTTATTTTATTTTTTAATAATTATTCATATTCTTTAATTTCTTTCTTTTCTTTCTTCAATTGATTGATTTGATTGATTTGATTGATTTGATTGATTTGATTGATTTGATTGATTTGATTGATTTCATTGATTTGATTGATTTTATTTATTTTATTTATTTATTTTATTTGACTAATTCTCATTGCGAGCAGAGAGCATTTACCCCTGAACTACAGTGATCTTTGTGGTCAATATTCACATAATTTCTCGGAGAAAAAGGTGCTTTTGCTTCGGAGTTTATCGCAATAACTTTTACTTATTTAAGATTCAAATGTTTACTAAGGACTGACTCAAAGTGACGAATGAGCTTATTTGACTTTTAACGCTCTCACTCCAAAATAACAAATAGGGTTCCTCTGTGCGCCAAGAAGGAAACATTACTTCATTTTCAAATACTTTCCTGGAATCCGGAAACGTGTGTGTTTACAAATAATATTTACTCTGCATTCCCTCTTTATGGATCGGAGCGCCGTTTTATACGTCTTGTTGTGCTGTTATGATGCAGCCGCACAGGAATTTCCCGACCGTCTTCTAAGTCACCTTCATGATTAATTGTCTCCGGTCACTTTAGCGGTCACTTTAGAGGAGAAAGCGACGGCAAGATTTTGGCCGGCGGTGTCTCCGTGCGAATCAAGCGCCACAATAGGCCCCATTCATTCTCCTGCGGCCCTTTAAGGCAGGTAAAAGCAGACAAAGGGCGGGCTGTGTGCTGGCACGGCTGATGAGGCGGAGGAGAGCGGACTTCAAGGGCACGTTCGGGTTCGGGTCGAGCAGGAAGGCGTGTTCAGAGTGTTCAGAGTGGCGCTCCGTCCGACGCGCCGTTTGATCTGGTGCCGCAACCGCAAACGGGACGTGTCCACGAATCCGCAAAATGTTTGGAAGGTGGACGAGGGAGAACGCTATTTTGTTTTGAAGGCGGTTTATCCCCAGACGCTTGCACAAACGCCGCTTTGAGGGCCAAACCGAGCCGACATCAGGACGAGACTGGGCTCAAACTGGGGCTAAACTTGTCAAAACAGAGGACAGGTTTATACATCGTCATGATTTAGGTTTTTTTTTACTTAATAGCCCAAATAATACAACTATACGTTATTTAAGTCGTACCTTTTTTATAGTTTTGGGTGTGACTTATATGTGATATTATTGGTTATTTTCACACTGGCAACCGCATTTCACCTGTTCTCTAGGCTCTAAGCGACGTAGAAGAAGAATGTGCACTTCCTCTTCCTCTGGAGTTTGTGGAGTTGTTTAGAAGTGACACAGAGGAAGAAGAATTCAGTGGATTTAGTGATTTGGGGTAAAACTGATGCTTTGGTAAACTTGTTAACATTATGCTATAGTGCATTTTTTTGGCTTATGCGACTTATACTTCGGTGCGACTTATACTCCGGAAAATACGGTAAATGTAAGCTACTTTTTTGTCTGGCTGTTTTTGTCTGAATTAACTTTCATTCAGAAAGTTCATGAAGCTGGGCACAAACTTGAGTGTAGTAGTGGGTTAGACGATGGGAATGAAAGAAAATAAATGAATTGAATTGTTAAATCGTATTTTTTATTTTTTTTTACAATAATCATGACATTAAAATTTGACATTGTGACATGCTTATGCACTAGACATTTTTTCAGACGGTGTTGGAATTGTCAGGACAGGTCAATAATCTTAATTTACTTTTCATATAATTTGATTGTTTGTAGAAGTTGTTTCGCAGTCATTGTCAGACAGAAGAAAACTGATTGAGCAACAATACGTAAAGCACGTTTTGTCCTGAACTTTCAAAAGTTGATTCATTCTTGTCTACTATTTCCAAGAAAGGGTTTTCAACTACCGTATTTTCCGTACTATAAGGCGCACTTGATTATAAATTGCTCTGGTTTATAAGGCGCACTGTAAATGAATGGTCTATTTTTGATAATTTTTCATATATAAGGCGCACCAGACTATAAGGCGCATTAAGCGAAACAAAACGTCTACTGCACAAAATCGCTTCGAGGTCAGTAAACACAACCAGAATAATTCAATATATAAGTCGGACTGGATTATAAGGCTCACTGAAAGGCTTTTAAGTGCACCTTAGTAGTAGTTCTGCCCTCAAACACAACAAAGATATTTACCGTACATTGACCGTACTATTTTAATCTAGATGTGGTCATTTTGTACGTGTGTTTGTCAGAAAGTGTTTATTTTACACTAAAATGACTTCACTTGTCAAGAACAGTGTTTCCTCCTCTCAGTTTTTTCCAACGACCTGCTATAGGGACACTTTTCAATGTTAAGCCAGGATAACCTCAGTTTACCCGATCGCCAGACTGGAAACATTACATTTGTACTTTCTGGAAGAGTATTCTGTGGAACCAAACAACGGAATGTCTTTATGTGAACTCTTTGTAGGGAAAAAGAAGGCGAGCGTGTGAGAAGATGTTACAGTTCTTCTGTATGAGCTTGTGGCCATATTATGAGGTTGTTTCTTCATTAAAAAACAAGACAAAAACATACTTTGAGTCGTGCTTACCGTATTTTCCGGGCTATAAGTCACACCTTTTTTCATAGTTTTGGCCGGGGTGCCAAATATACTTATACTCTGGAGCGACTTCTATGTGATATTATTTGTCTCGCAACCGCATTTCATACTCCAGTGCGACTTTTCTTCTCTATTATGCATTTTTTGGCTGGTGCGACTTATACTCCGATGCGACTTATAGTCCAGAAAATACGGTAGTTTTGTTCACGTGTTTGAGCTCAAAACCGCCAGTTCCACATCTTCACCAGACTCATTCTCATCATGTCAGAGCTCAAACGTTTGCACCAATCAAGTGTCGGTTTGGGAAGAAAAGTTGGAAAATCTTTTTTAAAACGACAGATTTTTGCACAATTTACTGACCGTTTAAACATTAATTCTACAAAATCACAGCGTTCTCACATATTTTCAGTCGTCAAATAAACATTGTAAAATTGTAAACCTCAAAAATGGCCAAAGCCGTGATGACATTTGCAACATCCTGAATTGAATCATCTTGACTGTGTTTTAATAAAGCAAGCGTTTTAGTCCAACTTGCCGCAGGCGCTTTAACCTTCAGGCGCGTTACAACACAAACATAAGTAGAACTGATTTATCTCCGTTCCTAGAAAACGACTTCTGCGTCTCTGCGCTGCATCTCGGCGCTTGGATTTATGCCTCGGTTTGATGGCTTCCCAGTGCGTAGTGAACCGGGATGAAATGTGTGCATCTCAGGCCCGGGACAGGGCGCGCTCTGTCCAAGAAACGGAGCAGCGGAAGATGAAGAGCGACGGCGCGGATCCGGCTCTGACATGAACTCACGCCGTTATGATGTTAGCGTTAACGTTAGGGCCGATGCTAACGGCTAAAGTGCACGGGTGCCAGAGACGCGAACCGGGTCCACGAGATGAGATTTTGATATAGCGTCTAGTACCATATCGGAGTATAAGTCGCACCAGCCAAAAAATGCAAAATAGAGAAGAAAAAACATATATAAGTCGCACTGGAGTATGAGATGCGGTTGCAAGTGTGAAAATAACAAATAATATCACATAGAAGTCGCTCCGGAGTATATGTATATAAGTATAAATACAAGTATAAGACGTACATCGGGCAAAACTATGAAAAAAGGTGCAACTTATAGTCCGGAAAATACGGTAAATTAATTGTGCAGTTCAGTTTACACCATTTTGGCTGTCATTGAAGCACTGTTTTTTGGAAGTGTGACTCTGCAAGATCATTTTCCACATATAAACAATCTTGGCAACCTAATCTTGTAATTTGTGTTAGGATTAAAAGTATCAATACCCAAAGTCAAATCGATACTAAGACTAGTGTTGAAATGAACGGATGTCGCTATAAAAAACAACCACAAAAGATCACATGAACGTTTTGGAAACAATTGGATATGAGACCGCGCTGTAAAATTTAAGAAACTAGTATTTTACAACATTTCTGTCTGTCTTTTATCTCATTGTGGTATTGTAGAGCTTTTCCTTTGAACATAAATCACGTTTTTCATTGTCTTTTATTGCAATGAAATGCAAAAAAATATAAATAAATGTTAAGAAAAATAACACACACCACAAAAGTATTTCTTGAGGTGCAGCAGATGCAATTAAGCCCAAACATAATCGAATAAGATTTTTTTTTTTTTTAAGATAGAGACATCTGCTCCCTGAAAGTGTGTGTTTAAAAAAAGTAATGTATTTTAAGTATTGCAAAAAAAGTGCTCACACAATGAACTTAAAAATAAATAAATAATAGATTTGGCACAGAAAAGCTGACATATTTCAATCTGTCCTTGAATTTATTGCTTTGAATGTATAATAGTGATAAACTAAAGTCTGCTCAGGCCCAGAAAAGTGCATCATTTATAGTGCTCCAAATTCTCAGTATTTGATTTTCCCCGGCTCATTTTATGACACTATAAATACAGGCACAAACGCCACATGACTGAAAGAATGAAGCGTATACGACCCAATAAATAAAACCTCCTGCTTTCTTTCTTCCTTGACTGCCTTCTAGGAAAAGTGGTGCTTGGACATCGCACGCAGAGAGCTTTGGCCCCAAAACACAGCCCTGGGGTCGCAATGAGGACACACTATGATCTCACAGTAAATTAACTTAGAGTTTTACATCCGTTTACATCTGTGCAAACAAATCACAGCAGAGAGGGGAAAAAAGACTTTAACCAGACCGGTGCATGGGTGAAACGGTGCATGGTCAAGTCTGGATTCTGTCTGTCATAACGGTTACAGAAAAAGGACTAATTGGGTTGTTTTGGCCGACTTTCTGCTACCAAAAGATGCGTACGCTGTATTTTCGTTTGTATAATGTAAAAAAAAACATGCAATAGCCCGGCCACCCGTATTTTTCTGCTCGGTTCAGAGAAATCTTTGGCTTTTTTGCGGACGAGCTTTGTATTTTTGTACCGTGCTATTGGTTATACGTCCGAACAAAGAAAGCATGCACACGTCGACATGTTGCTATGATTAGAATCCAGCCAGTAGTGTTATTATTATTTCAGTGGCTAGGAAAGGCTAGGAAAGGATTAAAAAGGTATCCAAATACGCTAGTAAGTCTGAATTGAACTGGTATTTCACACTTCATCTGGGCTTGGGGTGGGCACAAATCTTGCACCTTGTATTGCTGGATAAATGGACTTAAAAAAGTGCATAAACATGAAACTCAACAACGTATTTTCTACAAACTGTCATCATGTTAGCTCTTTCAATATTTATAATACTTAATTTAAGCAGCAATACAACTTGGACTGGGTCATTAGAAAAATAAAGCAATTCATATGTTTTGTTCACATATTCATTGAGTTTTTTTCTCTTTGGGTTAAAATAAGACTGCCGTGTGATTTATCATGGAGCGTTTTTATTGTCCGAGGAACCAGGAAGTGTGCTGTTAGCGTGCTAGTTTGTCGTTAGCTTTACAGCACCGGCATTTACTGCACTCTGGCTTCTGCAAACTGTGAAAAGACCTGATAAACTCTTTGCAATGAATAATTATGATGCTGGGAAGGTGTTTTTTTTTTCTTTTTTCTTGTTTTTAGTCATTTTAACCTTTAACAAAAACAGTCACATTGATTTCTCCAAAGTCTCTAGTCCAAACCACATCCTTTTACTGACAGAAGATTTGCTGTCGACCTCTTTAGTAAAAAGATCCAAGCAACTGATGATTAGAAATGACTGAATCTCAAATCTGATTCATTAATTAACCTCATCCAATCATCATGAATACACACTGACTCGCCTTTTTTCCATTATCTTGCCTTATCTGTTGCTTGCGTTACACACCAGCTACTGTTCAGTGCTGTTCTATGAGTCAAGAGTATTCAAGATATTTTGTAAATGATGACCACATGTATGTACGGGATGAACTGACTCATTTCTGCTCTGTGACTTCATCTTAACCACTTTGAAATCCCTGCATTGCTTGACAAACGCATCACTTATTTGTACTTGAACCTATATCGTGTGGTCAGTTTGTCATTTCACAGAACATGACCCTAAATGTGTGGAACGAGACACTTTTTGACCTGCTTTGCTCGCCCCGTAACCACAAACCCCCCGACACTCCTTCCTGTGCTTCACATGCATTTTAATGTCCGGCTTGTGTAACTCTCAAAATGAAGTCACTTTTCTTGATTGTATAACAAGGAGTTGACTCAAACCAGTTGACGGTAGTTTGTTTTTTTGTGAAGCTGGATGTTAGGAAGTGTTGCATAATCGTACATCGTGTTTCCCATCAAGCATTTTGTCATTTGTGGTCACTATGATGTGGAGTCAAACATTCAAATGTGAAAATATTTGGTTGTTTGTATCAAACAAAAAAGGTTTCCAGAGTGCAGCAAAGACACATAGAAGCTTTCAAGTATGATTATTGTAACCTTTTACATAATAATACTACAACATATTGGATTTAGAAAGGTCTGAGATGTTCCTGGACTTCAGTCTGGACAGGCTCGCTGCAAAAGGCTTAACACCATGACCAATATTTCAATCTGATTAAAGCATCAGGAACAAGCAATTCCTCTGTCGGGAGCCAGGTTAGGATGCCGGTCTCATTTTTAAAGTTCTAAATGGGCTTGCCCCTCCCCCTTAGTGGATTTTACTAAACTAACAGTGGAATAAGCAGCAGAGCATGAAGCAGAGCAGACTGCGATGTGCGAGAGCGAGTTTAGCCAAACAGTGTCGATCAGAGGCACAACATGAGCATGTCAGAAACTGTGAGGACTCAAACTTCAAAACAGTTCTTAAAAAAAGGAAGAAGAAGTTGCCAATTTGCGAGAAAAATAAACTAGGCTTAGCTGCAAGATGCTTGAATGAAGTGCTCTGTGGATCGGAGGCAGTTGGTTTGTTGGCACTTTTAGGAAGAATAATGCAAACTAGATAATGTTATGTGTGACTTTTGCCTTGAATAAACCAGGATATAGTTTATGACTGATGTTTGACTGTAGATGCTGTTGTGTGGAAGACCACTCTTTGACCTAAACGGGACTAAATCTAATCTAAAGTTGAAAGAATTAAGCTCCTGGAGATGGACCGTTTCCAAACTTGTGTCCTGTTGTGTGGACATTTGACTGTGGCTTATTTTCACTGTAACAAGACAAAGACACACACACGGTCTTAACAGTGCAGACCAGTGTTTTTCCCTTATATTAGTATACAAGACCAATGCGATTACAGTTTCCTTCTTCAGCACTGGGCTGTGGGATACGGAATTATGAAAAAGAAGCAAATAAATGAGAAAAAAGAGTTTTTAAACATGCACACTTGCAAGGAAAAAGTTGCAAATTTGAGAGAGAAAAACACACAGAAAACTGAAACACAAATTGCAAAACTAACACAAGAATCACATGCATTTCAAAACACATCTGTAAATGTTTAAACTACAAGATATTGTGTTGTTCTACACAGGAAATTATGTCACTTAAGTCTTTGCGATTGGTTAATTGCGGCTGTTCAAGGTGTGATTTTGATTAAATTCCGATATATCTTGCAGCTCTAAGGGCAATTAACTTATTTTTAAGTTTTATTTGATTAAAAATGGACATAAACGAGTAAGTTGTCATTGTGGCTTAAACTTATGAGTGCTCAGCGTCGGACTGGTGGCACAGACCAGATTTTCAATGCTATTTCAGAGTAAAATAAACAGTATTTACAAGCTGTGAAGACAAAACATTGGCCTAATTGGCAACGTGTTACATTCTCTACTGATATTCGCTCTTGTCCCTTTTCCTCGCACCCTTCTCGCTCTGACCTGGCCTGAACCCACTTACACGTACACATAAAGACACCTGCTGCTGACACGCTGGTGTGAACGCGACGAAATGACGAGAGCGCAGAGCAGAAGACCGGTCAGGAGAGACTCTTCATGCTTGACTCTCACGTCGGTTCATTGAAACACAGCTTGTTTTGATGCAACTGTCAGTGCAGAATGAATGCAGGGAGAATTTGGCAATCACTGGTTCAAAACTGCATTTGTTTTTACTGATATTCAGTTCAATCACTCTGTTAATTAAGACTTTTTCCCTGTTTGAAATGATGCAGTATTCCGTTTTAAATTGTTAATTGCTATGGCATTAATCCTATTTTATCATTCTGAAACCCATGGATAGATGCAGCTTCACATGAGATGTGCCATAAGAAACGTCATTTATTCCTTAAAGCTAGGAATAGAGGAAATATGTAATTAAAACAATCTTGTTCTTAGCTCTCACAAACACCTTCGGGATATTCTGTCAATATTCGCATTAAAAAGCTTTTTCAGACAGCAAAGTGAGTGAAAAGTGCAGTGAATCAGAGCGCTGTGTACAACTCTTACTTCCAACTTTACAGGATTCAAAATACTTTATGTTTAGATGCAGACAGCACACAGTGGTCTCATTTTGTCACAATTTGCTCCTTTTACAGTATATTCTCTACACAGGAAACAAAATCTAGCTCATTTCTGAGCATTTCCTGTTTTTCTGAGCATGCGTTTTTGTTGCAGCTCCCTTTAAACAGTCGGGGCTGTTTATTCCACAAAACTACAAACATTATACGAACATTTTGTTATTTAGTATTTATTATTTAGTCATTGGTTTGCCAGTCAAATGAAGCTGCTCACCCATATTGGAAGCATTGTGTTGTAAGTTACACAACAAGCCAAATGTGCACATTTACAATCAATGTCTATTTCATTATGTGCGGATGAGTCATTGTCCTGTCTCTCGCTGCACTGATTGGTTATTGGATTTGGTCTCGGGGACAGTTGACCTCGCGTCTCGTTAGCTCTGGCCGTCTGCTCGGAAACCCGTGTTGACATTACTCCCACTGTTTTGTGCGAGGTTTTGTCAGATTATATGGAGTGTGTCTATGTTGTTATCTGCAGCAGCGCTTTCCTGTCTGCTCGGATCACAGAGCTCCTTGTTGTTGGCGCTGGGTCGGCGATAGAGGCTGGAATTCCCCCGCCTGCTGAAGGGCGAGGAGCAGCTGTAGACATTTGAGAGACGGTTTGGGCCGGAGAATATCTTGGCTCGTGATTGGACTGATGGAGTTTACTGTCCCGTAAGCGTGATGGACAAAGGTGTCGTTTCACTGTCAAAGCAGGTTGTGTAACATCAGTCTTTACTAGAAAACAACAAAAGTCGCATTGGAGTATGAAATGCGGTTGCAAATGTGAAAATAACAAATAATGTCACATACAATTTGCTCCGGAGTATAAGTATATAAGTATAAGTAGCACCCCGGCCAAAACTATGAAAAAGGGTGCGACTTATAGTCCGGAAAATACGGTACTTTGCCAAAAAACAGATGCGTAATTTTTAAATGTCATAAAAAAAAAGCGTGCTCGTTTTATAGTGATGTTTTCAAAAGCGTATTTATTTCTTCAGCGCTGAAAAAAGGAACTGTCAAAACCCAATAAATTCTCTCTTCGCTGTCGGAGCGTTCCATCAGCAGCAGCTTTACTCCTCTGTAGATTTAGCAAAGAAAATCCTGGCAGAGATCAGATTTTCCTCTAGGCAGCGCTTGTGGATCGTGCATGAGAGGCCAGAGCTAAAGCCATTTGTTTGTCCTCCAAAGTGTTCAGAAACAGGCTATTTTAAGCGGGAAAAATAGGCCCTCTTGAGAAGGGGATATAATGTATTTTCTATTAAGATCATCAGCTAAATAATACACGAAACAGTTAATGGTAGCGCCCGTGGCAACTTCGGGATTAAGGTGAATATTGTGTTGGTATTGACCCAGTTGGCTATGTTTTTTAAACTATCGCATTGGATATCGCTCTAATATTCGAGCAGCGACGGCGTTTTTTGAATGAATGTCCAGCTGCGTGTTCGTTCAGACAGTGTCATCCGGGTCAAATCCCAAAACCTCAGGAATAAGAAGTGCTTCCAAACTATTTCCCGATGCCCACTTAAACCGCTGAAAACACAGCGTTACGCCAAGTCGCCTTTTTCTTTGCACATTTTTATTCATACGTGGGACACAATATTCTTTTTGAGATGACAGGCGTTCCGAGAGTGATCTGAATACAAAGTTGTTTGGTCAAAATGTCAGCAACGTTTTACGGAAATTATGTTTAAAAATGATATATATTGTAATAAAAACACCGCTGATGAAGGAAGTTTGGTCGCGTTATCCCAATGTCTGGACCACAGTCTTGGACCATTGCAGCACTGACCACATTGTAATGGACCAAAAGTAATAGCATTTTAGGCAAATCAATTTTAATTTTATTTAATGTCCAATCGGTGGCAGCTCTGGTCCTAGTTGGTTTGGGTTTGGGTATAATCTCCATGGAAACATATTAAGTCAAAGGGGTCTCATTTATAAACACAAAACTGTAACGTACGCAACTTTCCATCTTACACTTGTGATGTATAACAAGAGTGTTTTATATAAGACAATCTTATTTACTTATTTTATTTGATTTTGTTTATTTTTGTTTATATATATATATATATATATATATATATTATATATATTATTTTATTTATTTTATTTATTTTATTTATTTTATTTATTTTATTTATTTTATTTATTTTATTTATTTTATTTATTTTATTTATTTTATTTATTTTATTTATTTTATTTATTTTATTTATTTTATTTTTAGATCGAGACCTCTGGATGACCTGGGGCAAAATGAAAAGACTTAAAGTGCCTCTGACAGTTCGGACGACTCATTGAACTAAAATGCAGTTGAGATAAATATATTTTAAGTTCTGCTAAAACGTATAAACATTTGATCCGAGAATAGCACATTTTCTACATTTATGATTTCACTTCCTGTTTATAATTGATGACATCAATGGGAAATTACCCAGCAAACATTGAGCAAAAACATATCTAATGTCATCATTAGAGTTTTCTAAAAAAGTTTACTCCACAAAAACCTACTCGATTGATGTAATACTGTAATGCATAAGTACAACAGGTATAAATACACCAAATAAAGTCAAACTTAGGGAATCGTAAAAAAAAATTGAAGTTTTTTTCAGCAACCAAGGTCAGAAAAGTTAGTTTGAACAATTTGACCAGAAAATAATAAAAAAAAATAAAATCACAATACAAACACATACTTTATTGAATACATACAAGTCGACAATAACATGTCCAAAGAAACAAGCGAGCGACAGACAAACCTTCTGCCTTAAAAGTTACGTAGTGCATCTTTAAAGTAGAAATAATGTTTGAAAAAGTCATGTATTCGACACTTGACACACATTTTGATCTATTCATGTGTGTGATGATGTGGAAGTGGTGATGCACTATGTGACCTGATTGTCCAATGTTACACAATATCATCAACGTCATTAACCTTATGATGGAAGATAAAAATAAAAATCATGTTTTTACTTTTGATTTATGTTATAGCCAGTTTTATATTTTTGATGGAACTGGGCCTGTCATGAATGTTGAAATGTGACATGTTGCTACCTTATAAAAAGTGTAGACTGTGCTAAATGTGTTAAAAATGTAAAAATGTTTAAAAAAAATCTAAATTCAAAATTTTAAAATAAAATAAAGGCATGCATAATAAAATGTGCAGAATACGAGTGATTTAAATAAAATACATCTACAACAACAGGATCGGAACATTAGTGCATCAGTGCGAAACAGTGGATCGAATGTATTTACATGAATATTAAACCTACACTATTGCTAACACTTAGTCAGTATCTACAAATAGTCATATAGAGTTGCTTATTCATCACTCTACAGCTCGTATCGTATTGTACTACAAAGAAATGACCAAATAAAATACCCACTTGTGCCGAGAAAAGGTACAACTTTTGACCCGCAGAAATATTGTTCCATCTTGTTATTTATTGAATGATAAGTCCATATAATAATTATTGTGACGGGCCTGGGTTTTACCAAGGTCATACAAAAGGACCACCATAAAAAAAGCAAAGGATTTCTCGGTAAAACAATGTGTGTTTGTCCTCACAGATATTATAGTGTTATAAATGGAAAAACAGTGCAAGGTCCCACTGTAGCACGATAGTATTTATACATCTACTCTTTGTTCTGATGAGTTTAGACCTTGATCGTTCCCCGCACTTGTTCGACACGGTCCTAGTTTAGTTCTCTGTTTAGTCTCGCTTTATCATAGGACCTGTGTTTTTCCCCCGCCTATTCCAGTTTTAGTGCTGCTTTGTTGATGCTTCGCAGTAGATTAGTCAGGCTTTGGTGCTCGGGCTTATCTGATTCAGACGCACCATAGTCTAGACCTGGTTTAGACTTTGTTTAGTTTGGATTTTTGACCAGGTTTTGACTTGGTTTAAGCTCGGTTTAATTCGGCAGCGATGATAGTTTTGTTCCTGTTAAGATTCTGGCATATTTATCCCTCAGATGTTGTGAATAGCTGCCGGTTTGCATCGATGTAACACACACAAACACACACGTTTTAAGTTTGTTGGAGTTTGTTGGATTGTGCTTTTTTACACCAGTGAGCTGAAAGGGGTTGGATAGCTTTTTGAATGAAAAAAATGACAAAATAGGGATATTAAACGGCTACAATTTTAGTTTGAAAAAAGCTTAGATAAGTCATGTTTGCAGGTAGAGCTGGGTTGAAATAATCGATTTTGCGATTTTTAATTGATTTGCATATTAATGACCGATTATCGATTTGTACGTTTTTTGTAGTTTTTTTTAAATTAAAATTCTTTTCTACATTTCCCTCAGTGAACTTCAATCTACCTTTAAGAAAGATAATTCAGGACTCCTGGATTATCTTTCTTGAAGGTAGATTGACCCTTAACCTTTTCATCAGTCTTCCATCAGTAACTACCAATACTTGTAAGATTTGCTGTTTAATATTGATATAATACTAGTTTTAATATGTTGCTTCTCTACACAGTCATGAAGTGAAGGAAACGGTTCAAATACATTTTTCATTTTTAATAACATTAACCCCCGGATTGAATCATAATCGGAGCGAATCGAAATCGGATCGAATCGGAAATCAGATCGAAATCGTAGCGAATCGGATGGGATCTGAGAAATCGGAAAAAAACGATTTTGAAACGTAAAAATCGGAATCGAATCTATTCTTGAAATTTGAATCGAAACCCAGCTTTATTTGCAGGAAAGGCTCTTCTCTGCTGTAGAAGTGATTAGCGCCCAAATTAGCACAAATGCTAACAGCAGCACTATAAGCATTTATTTCAATCTAACGTTATGCTGGAAAATTTGCCTCAAAAACATAATGAACCACAAGTTTGAAAATTAAAGTCTGATTCTATTTCATCCAGAACTACAATGACTTAAATTGATACTTAAACATGATGCTGTAAGATGATGACACGGGGGAGGGCGAGGGGGAGACGGGGCAGGGCGAGGGGGAGAAGGAGCCGCTCATGTTTCGAGGTCGACGGAGGCCAGGTCTGAGCGGGCACATTCTCCCAGGCTGTGATAAGGTCGACAGTGTGTTGCCCTGTTGCTAGGAGACCCACGTAAACACAGTGACAGGGCATCCCCCGCGTGAACAAACAACCCTTCACCACGATGCTGCTGACATATGCCCCGCAAACCTCTGGATCCTATACAAGTGTAAACAAATACAGTCTGAAGCAAGAACGGAGGCAAAAGTGGAATAATGTGATTTCAAAGGAGAAACTGGGATTAAGATCAGATTATTACAAAATATGTAAAATGCACAGGGTTTTGGCAAATGAAAAGCTCTCAGATGAATGTGAGTGAGATCAGAGTCTGCTTTAAAGACATTTACAATTGTATTTTACATTATTTATTTATTGATCATATAATTGACACTGTTTTTTTTTTAGCTTTTCCTGGACAAATACTCAGAAACTCACAGAAATGATGAACACACAATCATTTTTTATATTTTATCTACTGATTTATGATATACTTAATATATTTTCCATCATTTGCAATAGAAACTGACATTTTTATTTCTAAATTCTAAATAGTTGCTCATGTTTTTGTTATAAAGATTTCGTATTTAGATCTGACGTCAATTAATTATCGGAAATGCTTAATACTTCACTTTTGCCTCTCCATTCGGGACGTTTGTACATTCTGATGACCGATGTTTTACTGTTTTAGTCCGTTCAATTTGATTTCATTACATCTTAAAGCAGTGGGTTTGTGTCCATGCGTTTTAAACTTTAACACAAACCCTTTATCGCCACAAAAAACTCACTAAAACTCACTATATCTTTGGAAGAGGAAGCTTGAAGCAATGACTTATGGAGTATATTTACTTTTTACTTCTATCAAATGAGTATGTTTTTGCCAGACTTTATAGGTTTGTTGTCGTAGTAATATGATTGCTTTTGCACATTTCAAATTGATAAATACATAATACATAAAGTTTATTATTGGAAGAGAAGCTGAATAGGAACAAGGCTTCGTTGAGTATCTGATTATATGTATATGGCATTTGTTCTGATTTTACAACATTGTGACTCATAATTAAAGTAGCATTTAAATATTTAAAACACTTTAGCATCATGTAAACTTGAAGCAAAATATGTCAGAAAACCACATTTCAACACCAGTTTATTTAACCCATATGTAGCAATTTTAACTTTTTACCATCACATTACATAATAACATAATTTTAAATGTAATTCAACCTGAAATCCCATTTCCCAGCGCTATTATTTAGTCAAAGATTTATTGTTTTCTACATAAACTTAACTTAAAGGTCCATCATGCAACGCTTCTGCTTGTTCGGAGCTGTTATTGCTTATTGTGTTGCATTAAACGTATCTATCTCCATGGAATCACTCAAGTTTAATGCCCTGCTGTGGAATATTCCGGCTAAAGCTACAGCATCTCCATCGATGGAAGTGGTAAAGTTACATGACACACTTTTAACAGAAATGAACATTGATAATAATAAAGATGTCTAGGTTTAAGCATTTTGATCTAACCCGTGTTTATGTTCTGAGAAACATTTAAGTATTGTACACGCTCTGAACTCGTGTGCTTTTCACATTCCTCACTAAACTGACGACACAATAATCACGTCTGAAGAGTAGTCATTTGGGTTTTGGTTTTTCGTTCTGTGGCATTTTTATGAGACACCGTTTTTGGAACGAAAACGCAACTCGGCCACGTGAGTTTGACAGTCACTTTGAAGAGACTGTTTATGGTGTGTTTATAAAATCTTTAAAAACCCTGCATTACAACCAGCGGTGCAATGAGCTGCCACAAGTTCTACGCAAGTTAGAGTATCGTTAAATCAAAGGAATATTACACAAGTAGAAGTACAAATGGTCCAAAAAACTATGCATGACGGAAGAACAACTGTCTGGACTTAAAGGGGACGTATAATGCAACTTTAATGATCTTTTCACCTTGTTACAATGGTGTTTTCTCATCATTAGTTTACTCAAAGTTGTAGTTTATGTTGCAATAATCCTGTATTGTCCTGCAACTGAGGCTCGAGCGCTCAAAAAATTCCTATTCTCACCTAACCCCTATCCCCGCCCACATCCCTGTACTCATCATTGATTATTAAGTGAACATTAATACTCCAAGTCATACACGTTGAGTTCAAAAGTGTTGTAAAAGGTTGTAAAAGACAACCCAGTGCTTGTTACGGGGAAATGCCACTACGAAGAGGCGGGGCTTATCAGATCTGCAGGTTTGAACAGGAAGTCAAAGAATCTGTTTCTTTTACAAAGCCGTTTTTGGATCAACGTTGCGGTTTACTATGAACAAAATGTACAATGTTGATCTACTTTTGTTGTGGTTGGATATTATATTCTCAGGGGAAAAAGCATGATATGTCTCCTTTAACTGTGTGATTTATAAATTGGAAGGACAGAACATGAAATCGTTAAATAAAGCGCAAAAAATCTGATATTTTCAAACGATAGAGCCCAAAATGAGAATAAACCAAGTCAAGTAAGAGTCACAAATCCAAATTATATTACTCAAGTAGTGATAGTGTGGAGTCAGCAAAACAGCGTCATACATTCTCTGTGTCGCGCCGCCAAACACTTGTCTTATCTGCAGCGTGGTCTGGTTTGTGCATGAGCTGAAAATGAGCTCCAGCATGTGTTTCCATAGCAGCTGTGTAACGCCTGCAACACTACAAGAGATAGAGATGGAAGACTCATTAAAACACCCTCAGAACTGACGAAGAAGCTGATAAATCTCGTGTTTGGACTTTGACAGTGTGAGATGAAAGTTGCTGATTTTAACCGTATTCGTCTATTTAATGCTTTCTGAGTAATGAATCTGAATTGTGTATTTTTGATTTACAGAAATGTATCATTCCATTTCACTCAAACAAGCTCACCCTAAATATAAAGTTGTTGTTGTCTTTGATAATGGCCAATATGGACAAAAAATAAGATCTTGTTGTTTTTTTGAATAATAATCAGACGACAGTTCAACAGAAATGTGTTAGTAGTTGAGGTTTAATAATCAGACAAATGTCAATGTCTGTAAAATAAATCACAAAAATGAAGAAATATAAATTTATACCCTTTTTTTAAGTTTACAACATAACTTTTTTCATTTTTAATCAGCTCTTTATTGACTAGAAACAATATACTCAATCATAAATGTTGCATATCTTCAAAACAGCATTCACAATATTGTCTAAACTCCTATAAACTTATTTTTGTGTCACATTTACTATGATTTATCATTCAGAATGTTTGATTTTGGATGACATGGGGCAACAATCGAACAATTGTGGCGTTTCTTCCCTCAAAAATCATAACGCCCACATCAGCCATTGTGACATCTCTGAGTGTGTGAACGTTAAGTCCAAAATACACGTCTGACTGTGGATGAGGCCCGTGTAACAGTGTGTATCAGTGTGTATCAGTGTTTGTGTGTCATTTCATTGCAAAAGTGTCTGTGTTTGATATGAGAAATGACTGGCTCTGATGTGGGCTACAGTGCGTATGTATCTGTGAGTGTGTGTGTGGGGGGGGTCTTTGGTTTCCGAGCCTGAAGCGGGGGGGCTGCACGTGTGAGCGGGCGTGTGACGTCAGCTGTCGCCCTCATAAACATAACTATATCTGATTTGCTCAGGGGCCCTGCACTTTAAAGAGCTGCATGAGTTAAACATCTGTTGGATTGATTGCATTAGTCCTGTTTAAATCTCTGTTTGGTCGAGATTGTGTTGAATATGAATTATTATAGCTACTTTATTCATGATTTTGTCTCATTTTAGATAGAGCTGGGTTTTGATTCAAATTTCAAGAATCGATTCGATTCCGAATAGACAGAAAAATAGATTTTTTCCGATTTCTCAGATCCCATCCGATTCGATACGATTTCGATTCGATCCGGGGGTTAATGTTATTAAAAATGAAAAATGTATTTGAACCGTTTCCTTCACTTCATGACTGTGTAGAGAAGCAACATATTAAAACCAGTATTATATCAATATTAAACAGCAAATATTACAAGTATTGGTAGTTACTGATGGCTGGAAGACTGATGATAAGGTTAAGGGTCAATTTAATATGCAAATCCCTCATTTGTCCAGGAGTGTTCCATTCTAGAAAAAGATTCAGTTGTATCATCTGGACTCTGTTTTTTTGGAAAAAAAACGATACGTTTCGACTCTCATCCGAGAGTCATTTTCAATCTGTGGATCAAGACCGGGAACTCAGATATTTATCCTACTCTGAGTAAGCCCCGCCCATCAGGCGGGCCCTCCTGATGAAAAGGTGTTTCTATCAAACTAGCCTCTCTGTTTACTATCAGCCTCCTATTGTCACTGGCTCACTCTCTCTCTCCTCACTGTGTGTCCTGTGCACTGACTCTTCGTGTGTGTCTTTTGCACTGACTCTTCGTGTGTATCTTTTGTACTGACTCTTCTTCGTGTGTGTCTTTTGCACTGACTCTTCGTGTGTGTCTTTTGCACTGACTCTTCGTGTGTGTCTTTTGCACTGACTCTTCGTGTGTATCTTTTGTACTGACTCTTCTGCGTGTGTGTCTTTTGCACTGACTCTTCTGCGTGTGTGTCTTTTGCACTGACTCTTCTGCGTGTGTGTCTTTTGCACTGACTCTTCTGCGTGTGTGTCTTTTGCACTGACTCTTCTGCGTGTGTGTCTTTTGCACTGACTCTTCTGCGTGTGTGTCTTTTGCACTGACTCTTCTGCGTGTGTGTCTTTTGCACTGACTCTTCTGCGTGTGTGTCTTTTGCACTGACTCTTCTGCGTGTGTGTCTTTTGCACTGACTCTTCTGCGTGTGTGTCTTTTGCACTGACTCTTCTGCGTGTGTGTCTTTTGCACTGACTCTTCTTCGTGTGTGTCTTTTGCACTGACTCTTCTTCGTGTGTGTCCTCTCTGACAGATGAGGCGTACCAGAAGCTGGCGA